>NW_028243653.1:0-26916 GCF_964263255.1 Lissotriton vulgaris
GGGAGGACAGGTTAAAAGCTGTCCTAGAGACTTACTATGCTGAAGCACTAATGCAGTGGCTGGCCCGGGGGCTGGGAGGTGAGAGGAAAGAGAAGCTGGGCACCCAGGGAGATCCCCAGAACAGGGAGGCTCTAAAGGCCCTAATAATGGGTAGGGACATTAATGCACCAGATCACATGAAGATACTTGCCCCTGGAAGAGGTGTTGGAGAAGGAAGACCCCTATACGACCTTGCATTTCTGCTAGTAGCAGCTTCGATAGTCGGGGGGATAGCTCACTACCTGTCAGTTGGCCGAGTGGAGGGCTGCCGCGATACTCACTATTGGGGACTGTTACACGAACAACACACTGTGAAGCTTTGTAATCCTAAAGATCCCGGAGGGCCTACAGAGATCTCAGTTCCTGACATATGGGACTCTCATAGCACACTAAGACCCCAATCACATGATACCCTCCAGACACCTCTCACATTCGGGAATGGAAGAAAGCTAGTGCATTGGCTCTACAAGACTATCCTTGCAATGGCACATTAACTGGGTCAAAACGTACTGGAGGGCACATTGGGATGAGAACTGGCACCCAGGGAATGGAAAATGGTACTGCAGCGTTCACCCCAAGTTTCTATAAATACCAGATTTAAATACACCTAACTTAGTTACCTCCATACCACCTACCTCACACCACGTAGACTAACTGTTATAACGGGCACCACCAACAAGTCATGGCCCCAATGCTCCATGGTCGGTGCAAGATTCACACACATTATGTGGAACTGTCTGCCTATCTCTGCTTATTGGTGCCGAATTGGAACAGGTCAAGCACCGCCCAAGACTCAAAACACTAGAGAGCTGGTCTTTGGGCCTGCACCCCAGAACCCTGGCCAATAGTGCGGGCTCTAAATGTATTGACTTGGGACTACTGTTGGCCAGGTGACCAATCTCCATGCACTGGCGGTCACCAGAAGGCCTGCCACAAAACAGACAGAAGGAGGAGTTTATAAAGTTGCAGACAGTTGAGAAGTATGCACTGCAAATAGAAGAACAACTGGCCTAAGACGTAAACATATTGCAGCTGACTGGGCAACCCTTATTAGTAAACTTACTAGACGAGAGGGAGACCAGCTGCAACACAATCTCCCATGTCAAACACCACACAGGCCAGTAATACACAACCACCACGGGGCATAGACCGTTAAACAAAGATTGAAAAATGGGGTGGGTCAAGACCGAATGAGACACGCTGGAGGACCTTGGGCTATCGAGATGGCAGGACACCAACTGATTAGGACTAGTTGACAATTTCTATTGTTTCAAAGTTACAATCTCCAAACTTCTGCAAAGAATATTGATAAACTACATATAGTGAAAAGTTACACTACCAATGAAGATTAAATGTATTGAATGTAATATAACCCTAATCTTAAATGTAGGCAATGCTCTGATAAGATAGGCCTGTCTGGCGAAATTTCTGTCTTGACACCACCCAGTAACAACCCTATTACCAACACCTCCTTACTCATATAGCCCTCACCTTATAATCAGGGTGACGGACTTCATACTAACTCCTGGGTAAGGAGTACCCAAATGATGTAATAGTGGTGGTACAGAACGATAACTGATGGGAAAAATTTCCTACCTGGGTTGTATGTCATAGATATGGGTGATGAGATGGTGTTTACACACTTAATTGTATTTAACTCACAATTTAGTTTGTTAGTCATATAGTGGTTAGTCTAAAGTATGATAACAGGATTGTGACTCCTGGATACCTTTTGTTGTAAGTAGTTCAATTGGGGGCATGTGTCCAGTTTGGAGTCGTTAAAATAGCCCTTGGACCCTCTTTTAGATAGTTTGTGTTTGTGACTAAGCACAGCCTCGGCTGTGGGCCCCTGTTGTTAAAAAATACAGACATACAAACTTTATTGTCTGTCCTAGACCTCTGTTTCGACTTTCCTTTCAGTTGTAGAGCATTCCCTTTCCTTCACGTCTTAGCAAGACATTGAAAATTACTAGTTCTGTATATTGGTAAATTATAAATACTGTTTACAATGGCATCAAATTGTGGGCTAGCTTTTGAGGAAGCCGAGATCCAGAACATCCTAGATGAAAATCCCAGCATTCTAGATAGTGCCCCCCTTGCAGTAAATCCCACCGATGATGGTTGGAACAAAATCTTGATTTAAAAAAAATCCCATACAAGGACCACAGTGCACGGTATAATCATGGCACAATACCTACATGGTAACTGTGCACCGTCAGGACTAATCGTGACTAATGCACCAAGACTTTTCTTGGATGACAAAGAATTTCTAAAAGACTGGTCACTGATTGCCTGGCGGTGCACTAGGGACTGGCTTGTCCTAATTATTAAAACCGCCAAGCGTGCAGCAGATAAAATCTTAGTTGAAATACAACTACTTGAAGGGAAAATAAAAACTACCCTAAAAAATCCAGCTTTTAAATCTGGACAAGATGACTGCAACAAGAAAAATTCTGAATTTAAAGAATCCATTTTGTTCACAAAATTGGAGAAATTCAAGAAGGATTTAGCTAAATTCTCAAGTGAAAAGGTGTATCTTTACACCAGTGAATCCTATGTAGCCCCATCATTCAATCAGAACGGACGGCGAGGGGGCTCGGGCTATGCTACTTCAAGCTCTGACGACAACTCAAGTGACTCCGAAACATCACAGCGTGGCAATGGAAATTCCTTCAAGGGAAGAGGTAATAGAAGAGGACGGAGAGAAAATTATAACAACTTCGGACAGAATCAGTTCCAACCCTTCTGGCAACCAGGCCCGTGGATGTATGGTCCTAATTTCCCTCAAATGGGTCCAGCCTTCTTCCCGCACCAAATGCAACAAGCACAAGGACAACAGCCTTTTTTATAGTTTGGCCCCAGGACCAACAGGGGCAGAAGAAGACAGGGACAAGGGTCCCAGGTCAGATGGACGACTCCGGTGCAACAACAAACAATGGACCTCAGGAGCGGGAAACGGATTCCACAGGACGGAGCGGGAACGAGCGGGATAACCGACCCTCCAGCCTCGTGATCAACCTGAGTTCCCACACTTTGTCCCAGGATGAAGAAAACCTTCTCAACCGTGGACTAGGCTTTGTTGCAACACATGAAGCTGACCAGTTCAACACACAAGTGGAACTGTCCAAACTATTTAGGAAGGTTAGGCTTCACTATTTCTTTGCTAGGCAGAATCCTGATGGGAACATGGAACCGGTCATCAACACTGGTCTGAAAAGACCATCGACTTTTAATCCCACAACCATTGGCTTACCCACAAGAGTTCAAACTTTTGAGGAGGCAGTTGAAACAGATATCAATCGACTTTTCAACACTCAAACTCCGAGATCTTTCGTCAACTTACCGAAGAAGGAGAGACTAGCACTGCAGGCTTTAACAAAAAATGAAGCCATCACAATAAAGCCTGCAGACAAGGGTGGCGCAATCGTCATCCTAGACACAGAGACGTACAGACAAGAATGTCTGAGACAGTTACAAGACCGAAAGTCTTACTTACCTTTGAAAGAAGATCCAACCGAAAGATTGAGGACCAAGATCAGCCAACTTGTCGAAGAAGCAACTACAGAAGGGTGGATCACCCCTCAAGAGGGCCAATATCTATGTACCGCACATCCATCGGTGCCCTATTTTTATTGCCTACCAAAGGTACATAAACCACAGAGACCGCCTCCTGGAAGACCAATAATCTCCGGTATAGGGTCAGTATTGGAACCATTATCTACATTTGTGGACTTCTTCCTGAACCCTATAGTTAAAGAGATGCCTACATACCTAAAGGATACGAAAGACATGCTACGACTACTACCCAGTATAGACTTCGACACCTCTATGGACCTACTTGTTTCATTTGATGTAGAGTCCTTATATACATCGATCCCCCAAACAGAGACATTAGAGGTTGTGGGCAGCATACTACAAGAGAGGGATTTTCAATCTATTACCCCAGTTGCCTTTATCATGGACCTAGCAGAGCTGGCCATGAAAGAAAACTACTTCAAATTCGAAGACACTACATATCTCCAGATCTCTGGGACCAGTATGGGTAGTGTTTTCGCGCCTAGTCTAGCAAATCTATACGTCCATATGCTGGAACAGACTAAGGTGCTGAACAATGACAACCCGTACTATGTATCGCTTCGGGTGTGGAAGCGATACATAGACGACATTTTTGTCGTGTGGAGAGGGTCTGAGGCTAGTCTGCTGGAATTTCATAATTGGCTCAACGGTTGTAACCAATTTGTCAAGTTTACACTTGAATTCAGCAGAAGGGAGTTACCCTTCTTGGACCTTATGATTTCGGCAACAAGTGAAGGGCTTACAACCGAACTGTATCAGAAACCGATGGCTCGGAATGCACTTCTGAATTTCGAGAGTTGTCATCCAAGAGCATTAAGGGAGAATCTGCCCTTCGGGCAATGTCTCAGGCTCCAGAGGAACTGTTCAACGAAAGAAGCCTTCGAGAAACACTCTAAGAAATTGTCTGAAGATCTACGGGAAAAGAACTACCCCACGAAGATCATTCGTCAATCCAAGAAGAGGGCGTCCAATAACAACAGGGACGCCCTGTTGGACATCAGTGTCCCTAAAGAGAAAACCACAAGGATGACATTTGTAAATACCTTTCATACAAAATCCAACCAGGTCCGTAAAATTATAACCAAACACTGGTCGATATTGAACACAAGTGGAGACACAATACCTCCCCCCCTCTTTGCCTTCAAAAGAGGACCCAATATAAAAGATCAATTGGTCCACACCAGACCGAGAAACAAACCTTCTAGGCAAGTTTGAACCCTATGGGATCTTCCACCAGTACACGGTCATCACCCATGTGGTAACTGCTCTGCATGCCCCCAAACATCTAAGTCAACTACAGTGGACATAGGAACCATGCGCCCATGGCAACAACGTAAATTCACTAATTGTAACAGTGAAAACACCATATACATGATCACTTGTCCGTGCCCTAAAAGATATGTTGGCATGACGACAAGAAAAACTAAAATCAGGATCGGTGAACATAAAAGCACTGTCCGCTGCCGGAAACAGGCAACACATTTAACAGCACATTTTTTGGAAAAAGGACATGGTCCTAACGACTTCACATGGACCATACTTGAACAACCCAATATTCCAGACAGTTGTCCAGACATAGGCAAATTCCTGTTTAAGATTGAGCAGAAGTGGGTCTACAAGCTGAATAGTGACAAGGACGGTCTTAATGAACCTATACCGTGGATGTCACTATAGAAAATTCTAGCTTGTATGCAAAGCCCACTTTTTTGCCGCAATGTGTAGAGATAAATACTTTAGAATGTCACACTAATCTTATACACTGCGCAAAAACCTGTGACGAGTTGTACACTCATTTTGTATGGGAATATGTATTCAATGATGCAGAATACTCCTTCGCAGCTTTATGCATATTAGAATTAGTACCATCCGATGGCTATCCTTTAACCATAATACGGCAGTTTTCATCAGACAGTGACAACAAGTTCCAACATGTTCAATCAACAACTGTATCACGGCACAGTATTCTCTGTTGACCAAATGTGTGCCTAAGTACAAACCATCTGTGACACACATCAGGTACAAGTTAGGTACCTATAGATTACTACACTTAGATGCACACTTTATCTAATCACAGCGTGCTTGCTTAGTTGGGTCTCAGATGAATAGACATCTGCTCATTTACAGTGTTTTCAATCATATATTTTGTATTTTAGAAGACCGTCATTCCACATATTAAAAATAAAGTGGATGAGTAATCACATAGCTGCGTTAACATGGCAAAAAGGGTGCAATTACAAAATGGGGTTTAAAATCGTCCTCCTAGCTGACTTTGTTTCCGTTATATTCGGAAACTACTACTTCCAGAAACCATTGCGCTACAGGCAATGTTAGAAAGGCCCGCTTTTGCCTCCGTTCGGTGCCTCCCCAGAACAGCCCAGAGGGACGCTGGGAGACACCGACGGAGAGGTAAGCGGAGGGAAGGGAGGTGTGTGCGCTCTACCTTTCTCCTGCTGGCCGCGCATAGCGTGTACCTTGCAGCTCTGATAAACGGGCGGCTGCGCATTTCTCATATCACTGGGGGCACATCAGATACATCTTCTGACGGGGCTTTGCCGCGCACAGCGTGTACCTTGCAGCTCTGATAAACGGTCGGCTGCGTATTTCTCAATACATTGTGGGCACATCAGATACACCCTTTGGCGGCGCTTTGCCGCGTTTGACGATCATCTTTTGACGGCGCTTTGCCTCGTGTGACAAACACGCTTGACAATGCGGCTCGTTTAAAACGAGTTGCGAGAGGCACCCCATGCCGAGTTCCACGCTCGGTTTTTGTTTAAACCAGCAGCTTCTTTGTAAACAACTCGTGGGCTCATTAATCATTCTCTCGCCGGCTCTTGCTGTATGTACCGATCGACTCGCATTCCATATTATGTAATCTATTAACAACAATGCGAGTGGTTTTTTTCCCATAACAAACGCACCGATTAATATGCCCCATGATCTTCTGATTCCCTGGTCGGCCCATATTAAAAACAAAAATAAGTATTTGGTGATATAGAGAAGTCAGAAGTTACATCTGGTTAGTGGGATGTGTGACTTACCTATGTAATACAACAACTGACCCACATGCATTAACTCTCAATTTCCAGGGCATAGTTTTGCTCAGCCTTATGAATACCTAAGGTTTTTACTTGTCAATGTTGCTTTGATCTGAATTAGTTGAGTGCTTCTACGATTGTCTCTTGCTAAACAGAGCGGTGCTCCTTATTTACCTGAGCTGCAGCCAGGTGAGGTGAGGCGCCATCCCCACAGAAATTGTGTGAGTGTTATCATGTCATTTGAATTTCATGTACATGACCACGAGAATACCACTATTGAGAAGTGCATTCTGTGACAAATATGCCTGTTTCTCTTTTCTCTTTTCTCACTATTTTGACTACTCTAGATTGTGGTGGAGAATCAACACCTGACAAACAGGTGATATTTTTCCTATTTACTTTTTTTCACTTTATAATACAGCAGTAGCAACATCATGGTCCTGATGAAAGCATAGGAAAACTTCCACCTATATGCAGAAACATGTCGACCACTTGCTGAGTAGATATTATGTCAAATCTACTTTTTCTTTTCACTTGTTTTTAAACTTAGGGGTCTGAGAGAAACCATTAAAATACCTATTCTACTCAGTTCCACCTAATTTTACTCACCTCACTTATTTTCACTTGCACTGCTTTTCCTCAGTTGTAAACACCAACACCATACTGACACCACCCAGTAACAACCCTATTACCAACACCTCCTTACTCATATAGCCCTCACCTTATAATCAGGGTGACGGACTTCATACTAACTCCTGGGTAAGGAGTACCCAAATGATGTAATAGTGGTGGTACAGAACGATAACTGATGGGAAAAATTTCCTACCTGGGTTGTATGTCATAGATATGGGTGATGAGATGGTGTTTACACACTTAATTGTATTTAACTCACAATTTAGTTTGTTAGTCATATAGTGGTTAGTCTAAAGTATGATAACAGGATTGTGACTCCTGGATACCTTTTGTTGTAAGTAAATTTATGAATGAACAGCAGCGCAGCAGAATGGAAATAATTCCATATAGTGATTCTTAAACATACTAAAAAGATATTTTAAAAAACACGATCAGTCTCATCCAGGACTTCCTTCCAGTATCTCTGGTCGAGGCAATGTCATAGTAAATGGAGAAGGGACCCAAAATTGGCACAATTCCTCCAAAAAAGGTCATTCTTGTTCAGAGTCCACCTGTTTAGTCTACAAGTCCAACAGGTCGCAATCTTCATAGTATCTCCCTCATTGTCGTACTAGCAGCACTTAACCAGGGTCTCGCAAATATTTCCATCTATTCTTTGTTTGTGATCCTCCTCCTTCTAATTTCTGCACGCAACCTTAGCTGGCCTTGTCCTTTCTTGCCCTTTTTGCCAGCCCAAAGTTAAAAAAAGAAAGTCAGCAATTGACAAGGAGGAAACCCTTTTAAGATATATCACATCCAACCTGTGCAGTCTGACCTCCTCCTCTAGTTCAGGAAAGGGAAAAAAACTGGCAAAATTACTGAACCTGGCCTCAGAACAATTATTTAGTCACAAATCTTACAAAAAGGATGTCTGCAAGACAGGAAGTCTAGCGTTTCTCATCGTGAAGCTGATGCAACTGCCACTAGAAAAAAGATCTTTAGTGTTAGACTCTTAATGTCAACTGCGTATAAATACTCAAAAGGTATATCTTTTAAAGACTCCAAAATTAAAGAAACATCCTAGGAAGGAAGTGTAGGAACTGCAACAGATGTTATCAAACCGCTTAAAAGGTTTATGAACCACACCTTCCTTATCTAAAACGTTTCCCCGGGAATTGCTGAAAGCTCTGAAGGCCTGCCATAGAATCTTTAAAGGGGAGATCTTCAGTCTTCAGACCCATCCAGAAACCACTGTGAAGAAAAGAAAGGATGTGAATCTACTCAACCATGTGTAGATCACACTGATTCATTTCACACCATTTATGAAAAGATCCCCAGTGCCTAAAATAAGATTTTAAGGTGGGTGGTCTTCTAGATGCCTGAAGTGTAATGGCTACCAAATGTGAAAAACTCAAATTTCTATCCTAGACTTCCAACCTCTAGCTCATTAATCACAGTCTTACTAGAATCTCTTGATGTACTAATGGAAGATCCAGTGCTGGCAAATGAGAAACCAACAGGAGCAGGGCTATGCAAGTACAATCAAACTCACTGACACCTTCTTCCTCCTTACTCTGGTCAGAAACCTGAGGATTAGTGGCACAGGAGAAAAGGCATAAAGAAGCCTCTGAGGCCCGTGGCAGAGCAGAGTATCCACTCCTCCCAGGCTCCTGGAACACTTGGCCACTACCTTGTCTTTCCTTTCTTAGGTTGTGCGATCTTGTTGGAGCAAGATGTGTTCCCATAATCTAGTTCCCAATGCCACCGAAACACTGACACCACCCGAATCCTGCCAAAAGGTTCAAACTGCACCAGTCCTCGGGGGAAAGAGAATGTAGATCGAAAAACAGAATAGAAACCTCCTCCTCTTAGACTGTTAGTGTAATGTGCCCGCATATATCTAACAAAACATGAAGAAAATTGTATTAACTATAAGGTACTTCTTGATAGAAAACTCTGCCCACCGAAAGCAGAGCTTACTCTAAGGGTTTGGTGTAGGGAATACAACAAAGGCGTTAAATGACCCCTGGAGAAAATAAAGCAATTCAATCAAGCGTGACATTCCAGGGGCAATGTTGTAGCAAAAATACTTAACCTTGTTGGGACCCTCCTTAATACTTATTGTGTCACTCATGGAGAACCTTTCACTATTCCCAGGACTTGAGAATCGGTTACTCATTCCCTAAATACTTCCAACTATTAGAGCCAACAATTAGATTAGGCTGGATCAAAGGAAATGCAAATCAAGGGTCTCCCAATATAAAGAAAGGCGATTTTAAATAATAATCATGAAACCATGCACTTTTCCTAATCACATGTAATGTCTTCCAATTTTCAGGAACTTCAGAATCTGGAGCTAGTAACACACAGAAACAGGTATCCATTCCAGTAAGTAATTCTTCTAACGAGATTTATACTTTTCACTGTATAACCTAGTAGCAACAGTTCTACTGCTGTTACGGAATTCTGCTTTGTCGTACATATCCCCGGCGTCCTTCTGAGGAGTGGTGATTCAGGCTGTAAGACAGACAGCAGCCGAAAATAGGAGGCATCAAGTCTCTATGCATGACCAAGAAGAGGAGCTGCAGAAGGGCAATTGAGTTCAAGAAGACTTTGGCATGGTAAGTGTTGAAATCAGTACGTTTCATAGATAGCTGACCAGCTGCTGGGCTTCCAGACACAGTTTTTATTCTCTGACGTGTCCGAAAACCCCAATTGTGAGGTGCACTGACTTCCGAGTAGGGCAGTGCCTCTGACACACAGGATGCAACCGCAAAGGCTAGGTCGCATCCCACCAAAGGAACCAGCTAATGGCCATGGCTGCGTCACTGCGCTCACTGAGAATCTGCTACAGTTGTAACAGTTCCTTCATCTTTCCCACTCAAACAAAAGGTCTTTACTTAAGCGTTGAGAAGGGAGGCAAAAAATCTGTTATCTCCTGACTCCACTATTTGAAAATCTGGATAAACGCTTGGGAATGCAAATAAAACTCTTACAATCATATTGCAGATCTGTTGAATGTGGACTGCTGAGACAGATTGCATTTGACTCTATCCATGAGCAAATCTGGTGTGATATTTTGGAAAGAGAATGAGATTTCGCCCTCACCCCCTCCCCCGCATTTGTTTACATAGAAGTTTGAAGTCAAGCTGTCCATCCTGATTAAAACCACCCTGCCCTTCGGTAAATGATGAAAGCCTAAGAGGGTTTGAGAATAACCTCCAATTCGCTCCAGTTGTAAGATCTAGGTCTCTGAAACAGAGGCCAAATGCCCTCCACCTGATGAGATTCCATCCAGGCCACCAAACATGTCAGACTGGTATCCGTTGCAACGATTACCAGAGAAGGAGGAGAAAGAAGACCATTAATAGATTATGTGTGTGCAGCCACCAATTCAAGTCCAGTTGATCCGATGAACCAAATAGGATGAGATCTGAAGAGACACATCTTTTCACACACGATTCCAATAGCTCAGAATGTGTTTCATTATCATGTAAAAATGAAATCTGGCCAATGGAACAAAAAAAAAAGAAAATTGCTGTCAGAGCTCTCTGAACCTCCAACTATAAGACAGCTGTTGGCTTTACGTGGGAGAGAAGATTCAATACATGAGATTACATTTTGAACACTCTCTCTACTGATAGTTAGGACACCCTTGATCATGCAATGCCTTGCACCCATGAAGCTCCTGTCCTGGGATGGCATCAGCTCTGGTTTCTCCAGATTTATTAATTTGTCATGGTTCCTTAAAACTGAGAGAACCCTCTCCATCTGATGTTGTGTTTGAACTCTTGAGGAAGAGTGAATTAGCCAGTTGTCCAGATGGGAGCGGAGGAATATCCCCTCATGGTAGAACAGTGCCACTAATGTTGCTAACACTTTTGTGAAAACTCTTGGCACCAATTTCACTCCATAAGGCAAAACACATTTTTTTTTGATTTTTCAAAACCTTTATTGAACAATTCAGCATTACCAGGAAAATGTTTTGCATCAAATAAGAGCATCACACATGGTAGATCATTGACAAAGCACGTCACAAATAGAAGTAGACCCATCAGGCAAAGACATTTTTTTGTTACAAAACGGCAAACGCAACATTAAGCCATACATAACTGCATAGTGTAGTGTCAGCACCTTAGAGGAGGGAGCAGGTCCGGCTTGAGAGCTTAAGGGACAGGGAAGGAAGCAGCTACTGAACAGCACCGGCAGGCGCCGCGGGCGGAGTGCTGGCAGGGAGCGCGGGTGAGGCAGTCCCGCTGGGGTGTGAACGGGTATGAAGGTACGTCACCAGGGGGCCCCATATGTCAAGAGGACGAGAACTAGCAGGCATTAGGTCCCAAAATTCCATTAGTAGGGTCTGACATCTAGAGGCATCTTCAAGCCATTGGGCAAACTTAGGTGCTGGTCTGCGCCTCCAACACAAGGCCACCCTACGCCGCGTAAGAACGAGCAACATTGTGACCAGTCGGCGAGAGGCATCCGGACAGAATTTAAAAAAGCCCAGCAGGCACAACAGTGGGCCAGGCCGTACCGGCGTAGAGGTAATCTCAGAGATAGCTGCACAAACCTCCCGCCAGAAATCAGACACCCTAGGGCACAACCAAGCCAAATGAGCGAAATCTGCGGCAGGGACAGAGCAGCGCAGGCACCTGTCATCAGGGATGAGTCCCAGTTTATGTATCTGAGCGGGGGTGCGATATACCCTGTGTAAATATTTAAAGTGTATAAGACGGAGGCGATAATTGGGAGACAATTTTTTGTCTGATTGCAGCAATAGAGCCAGTCGGCTTGGGATATACCCTGACCAAGATCCTCACCCCACGCCACTCGGGCACGATCAGTGAAAATGGAGGCTGTCCACAGGGTGATTGCATATAGTTTGGTCACCAGCTTCTGAGGGTTGGGGGAGGAACAGATAAAGTCGAGAGTGGACATCGACGGAGGAGTCTGGGGAAATGTGGGATTTAACTCCCTGAAGGTCGCCCGCAACTGATAAAAGAGCAAAGTGTCCAGCGAACCAGAGGAAGCTGGAAGAGAATAGAAAGTATTTCCAGGATATAGATAGATCCGCCAGTGTTGCCAGTCCCTTCTGGGCGGCGTGCTTGGAAATGCCAGATGGTTGGAGCGGAGGGAAGGTGGGGTGACGTACAATCGGCATAGTATTAGCTGATAGCATAGGGAAATTGGAGCGGGGATGCAGTCCCAGCCAGGCCCAACGCAGTGTCTCAACCGTGTCCACCTCAGCTCGCGGGCGAACAGTCAGGGCGAACAGGGCGGTATTCAATGGCCAGGGGGCCGCGAGGTCAGCCTCGACCGCGACATGCGGCTGATAAGGGGTGGAGTGCAAGAAGCTGGCCTTGGCGCATAAGGCATAAAGTTTGACTTTGGGAGCGCCCATGCCGCCAACCGACATGGGGAGAGTAAGGATGTCGTAGGCATTCCTGGGTTGCTTGCCGGCCCAGGTGAGAGTTATGATCAAGGAGCGGAGTTTACGAAAAAAATGAGCAGTTAGTGGTTTGAGGATATTCAAAAAGAGGTAAAGGAATTTCAGGAGGATCACCATCTTGGGATTGCAATGCGACCGGCCAGAAACAGGGGGAGCCGATTCCATTGAGGTATTTTAGACTCAAGCCAATCCACTGCGCGTCTGAAGTTGGCCCACCATAGGTCATCCAAGTCCCTGCTCAGCCAAATACCCAGGTAGCGAGTGGGGCTAGAGGCCCATACGAAAGGAAAGTCTGGGGTGAATGGCTTGGTGTCATCCGTGAGCGGGAACAGAATTGACTTACTCCAGTTCACCTGTATGCCGGAGAGACCACCAAACCGTATTATTGTTTTTCCAGCTCCGAGACACCTCCGGGTATTTGTGCGCTATACAAATTGCATAAATAAATAAATAAAAAATAAATCTTGCACACTAGGGGGCTGAGGTTTTCTTGGGGATGGTGGACATACAGTGTAATATCGTCTGCATACATTGAGACCAAGAGCGCATGGGCCGAGAAGCCGATGCCCCTCTGAGTATGTTGTTGCCGAAGCCGGGCGGCGAGGGGCTCCATCAGAAAAGTGAAGAGCATAGGGGAAAGCAGGCACCCCTGCCGAGTAATGCGCCCAGTCGAAATAGGATCAGAAATCTGACCGTTGATCCGAAGGCGGGCGGAAGGGCTGTTGTAGAGGAGTGATATTTTGCGAATAACGCAGTTGAAGAAAGAATAAAAAAGGCCACTTAAGTGTGTCGAATGCCTTAGTTGCATCGAGTAAAGCAGCAACTGCGGGAAGGCTAGGATTAATCTGATGAAGGACCGAGAAAATTGCCCAGAGATTGTGGGATGTGGCGCGGCCCGGGATGAAACCGGACTGGTGCGGAAGAGCGATGGTGGGCATGAGGAGGAGGAGTAGGGAGGCCAGTAACTTAACGAAGATTTTGTTGTCACTTTTAATTAAAGAGAGGGGGCATATGAATCGCGACAATCATATGGTTTGTCCGGCGTTATCATTGCCTCACAAAGTGATTGCAGGAGGAGGCCATTTTCAAAGGAAAAACAACAGTTGATGGACAGAATGCAGAACAATGTCATACATTCAACCCAGTACAGAGATCTGGGCCTAAATCCATCGTTTTTTTGCACTCCACACCACCCCACTTCAGACATGGCCATATGCAAATCAGCCTTGACCTTGTGCCTCATGGGAACAGTCAAGCCCGAACTGCCAAGCCAGAAACCGGTCCTTGGATGCTTGATTCAGGTCTAGAAAAGACATGGCTTGGTAGTTCAGGCTGGACTGGTCCCATTTGGCACAGGGTCAAGGCTTATTTGCATATAGCCATTGTCTGACCTAGGGTGGTGTGGAGTGCAAAAAAACGATGGATTTAGGGCCAGATCTTTGTACTGGGGTGAATGTAAGACATTGTTATGCATTCTGTCCATCAACTGTGTTTTTTGCAATTTTCATCCCGAGTGGGCTGGGTATGCTCAGACGTGAGTCCCAGTCTCTCCACATCACTGGGGTCAAGCTATCCAGGCTGAAGAAGGCTGATAGCCAGAAACCGGTCCTTGGATGCTTGATTCCGGTCTAGGAAAGACATGGCTTGGTATTTCGGGCTGGACTGTTCCCATGAGGCACAGGGTCAAGGCTAATTTGCAAATAGCCATTGTCTGGCCTAGGGTGGTGTGGAGTGCAAAAAAACGATGGATTTAGGCCCAGATCTTTGTACTGGGGTGAATGTAAGACATTGTTCTGCATTCTGTCCATCAACTGTGTTTTTTGCCATTTTCAAAGGAGTCATTATACATGGCGGCCAGGTGCGGCTCAAGAAGCGATGCAAAGACCTTATAGAATGAGGCAGGGAGACCATCTGAACTAGGGGCTTTGTCACTGGGTAAACTATTTATGGCAGCAAGTATTTCTTCTTTAGAGAAGGGCTTATCTAAGAATTTACGATGGTAGTCCTCGAGCCAGACCAATGCGATTGTATCAAAATATTGGTTAAAATCCTCATGCGAGGGGGTGGAGCCCGCAGTATAGAGTTGCGAGTAGTAGTCCGTAAATCGAGTCCTAATTTACGCAGGGGAGGTGGTTCTGGTGGGGCCGCCATCAGGGAGGGCCGTGATATAGGACACAGCACGAGGGGGACGAAGGAGGTGGGCCAGGGTCTTGCCAGGCCAATCGCCCTCACCAAAAACAGCGAGCCCGTGCTTCCCTGCCAAGGAACGAGAGTTCACGGTTAGCCCCCTCAGTGAATTCCGTATGTTTTTTGCACAGACGAGCAAGAGTCTAAGAGCTTGGATGGGTTGCATGAGCGGCGTCCAAAGCCTTAATCTCAGATTGAAGCTTATGTAAAGTGGAGCGGATGGACTGAAGGACACCAGATTGTTTACAGATACACTCACCGTGGATCACAGTCTTGAAGCCTTCCCACAAAGTGGATGCTGAATCTACAGAGCCGACATTCAAGTCAAAATAGTTAAAGATTGCGGTTAGGATCTCGTCACAGAATACGGAATCACGGAGAGCGTTCGGAGGAAGCTGCCAGGGAAAGGCACGCTGAGGAAAGTGGGGAAGGCGGAGGCAAAGCTGGACTGGCGTATGATCAGAAAGAGTACGGCCCATATTGTTAGTAGAGGTTACCCAAGTGAGAACATCAGGGGAGGTGATCCAAAGATCAATTCGAGACCAGCAGCCGTGGGCAACGGTGACGCAAGTGCCCTCTCTAGCCTCGGGCCACATATGACGCCATGCAGCATATAACGAGTTGTCGGTGAGTATTGACAGAAGGAGAGCGGTGGAGCGTGGGTTGGATAAGTAGGGGCCAGAGAGATCAAAGAGTGCTGAAAGTGTGACGTTAAAGTCTTCCCCCCAAAGAAGTGCCGCGGGACCCAAGGATGAAATTAGGTGCCATATGTGAGTAAAGAACACAGGGTCGTCCGAGTTAGGGCCGTACACAGCATGCAAAATGACGTAGCGTCCTTCAGGGTCAGTAAGAACATCAGTCGTATTCCAAGGGAGCCCCCTTCTAATCAAGATGGACACACCCCGGGAATAGGATGAATAAAAAGAGGAGTGTGATTCCCCCCAGTAACGCGATTGAAGTCTAGTAGAAGTCGCCATCAGCAGGTGGGTTTCCTGTAATAGGCATATGTCAACTTTGTGCCGGTGTAGGTGAGAGTGAATAAGCCTGGCCTTGCGATGGTCATTGACACCGCGGATGTTCCAGGTCCAGCATATGGTTTCAGTTATACTATGCTATACCAAGGTGAAATGGGTGCTGGGCAGTGAGTTCAGTCCATGGCCGTAAACTGGTATGTGTAACGGGGGTGAGCATGCCTGGAGGAACAATGGATGGGACAGTTGCAGACCGTGTGCTACGGAGCCGACCAGTACCTGTGAGTGTGTGTTGCCAAGCTATGAGGAAAGTCGCTAATGGGGAGAGAAGGTAGAGGCAGTCGGTACTGATCCAAAGAGTGCCAACCTATGAAAGGGTGAGGTGCATTATACAAACACAGTACTGTGATCAAGCATAGCAATGTAGTGATGCATACTGAGGAGATACAAAACATAAAGACAAAAATACTTAAACTATCCGCGCTACAACCCACCCTGTCAAGAACATTCCCCATGAACCCCCACCCTACCCCTGCAACCCAAAAAACATTACCAAAAGGACCACCATCCCCGCACCCACTCCAACCCCCCAATCAGGCTGAGATACCACCCCTACCCACCCCAGGAACCTACAACCAGGAAGAGAAGAAACAACATTAGGAGACTGAATTATCCTGTGAGGGCATGGTAAAGCTCAGCAAACTCCCCTGCAGTGAAGCAGGGTGGCCAAGCCAAAATAACAACAGACAACATTCAGGAGAGAACTAGTTGACAAGTCACAAATTTTCAGTCATTGTCACCAAGGCGATCAGATGGAGCAGGCTGGGAGCCGGATGGAGATGACCGAGCTGATTTATTGAGTTTTTTAGCGAAGGCAAGGGCGTCTCTGGGATCAGGAAATACAAGCGTTTTTGCACCCCGCCGGACTCTCAGCTTTGCCGGATAGGCCAGTGAGTAAGAGTCCTCGTGTTTCTGTAGGATCCGCTTTGCAGAAAGGAATTCATGACGAGCAGTCTGGACAGTGAGTGTATAGTCCGGGAAAAATGAGAGCGAGTTTCCTTGGTGATTAATTTTGCCCATGTCACGTGCCGCTCGGAGTATAGCATCCCGATCTCTAAAATTTTGGATTTTTGCGATAATGGGGCAAGGTGGTAATCCGGGAACAGGGCATGGGCCAAGGGAGCGATGTGTGCGTTCAAAAATAAAAACTGAGGAAAGTACATCACTGAAGAGTGCCTTGACCAGTTGCTCCACAATGCGGGAGATGTTGGTAGACTCCGGAACACCTGTTATGCGAAGATTGCTCCGACGGGAACGCGCCTCCAAGTCCTCATTCTTAATCCGAATGACGTCCAGGATCTTATACATCTGTAGTCATTTCTGATGGTCCTGAGTGGCGGCGTCCTCGATGCCTGAGACCCTGGATTCGACATGGAGGAGGCGATTGTCAAGGGAGTCAACACAGGCCTTTACCAAGTCCAGACGAGCTGAGAGTTGATCCAGTTGGGCAGGGATTCCAGTGACCGTTGATTTTACATCGAGCATGATTGCCTTCAGGTCATCGTCACGGGCAGGAGGCGCGTCCATGGTAGTCGAAGTATCACCACAGTCTGAGCCAGTGCCATCCTGGTGAGTAGATCTACGCTGGTCAAAGGCGATTTTGAGCTGCCTAGGGTCAGTCCTCCCCATGGTGGTCAATCCCAGACAGCGGTCACCAACAAGGAGCAGAAGGGGGGGACAGGCCACCAAGAGACACAGCGACCGCAGGTACGGCAGATGGACCCCCCCCCCCCCCCCCCCGTAGCAGATGTAGACAAGTTAGGAGCATCAGCCCAAAACACTGGTTCGGGGGTGCAGCTACCGCTAGCCTCGAGAGCAGTGACCTCAGGGACGGCGGAGAGGGAGAGCAGCCAACAGCGTGGGCAACAGAGCAGCAGCACAGACAGGAAATGCCGGAGCAGCACCCCGCTAGATCTGAGGGCGAAGAAGGAAGTCAGAGCTCACACCAGACTCCCCAATGAGGCTGGGCAATCACCAAGCGCAAGTCCCCCCCCCAGCTGGCCCAATAATGGCAAGGCTGAGCAGGAGGTCATGGAGGGAAATTGGTGCAGCACGCAGCACAAAGTCCAGGTGGATGAGGAGGCCTCCTCTGGCAAGGCAAACGAGGAGTGGAGGAAAGGCGGGTGCCTTAAGCAGGAGCTGCCAATGGGCAGGATAACCGTCCAGGGGCCACGGTGCGGAAAACTCCCGCTGGCACCGTGCAGGCCCCCGAGCTATAGCAGGTCAAGCCGGTGAAGGAGAGCAGGCCTTGGGATGGAGAACAACTGCAGAATGGGACCGTGGCCAGCAGGGACCCACTGAAACCAGTCGCCAGCAGCAGAGGCAGAGAAGCGGAGGCGGGGCGGTCAGCGTGGAAAATCTGCAGGAGGTGCGTGCAAATAACAGGGCTTCCACACAGCCTCGAGTCAGGAGCCGGCCCGTAGGCAGCGCCAATCCACTGTCAAGAGCCACCAGTGTAGTGAAGAGGGCTGTAATGTCTTCTTATGAGAAGAAGAACATCTGGTATCCTTTCTAGAAGAGTCATAGGTATATCAACCCCAAGTCTTATAAGAACTGGACACATTTCCGTTGTATGGTAATCACAGGGAATTTTAAAGAGGGATGACCTCTCTGTACCATCTGCTTTCCATTCACACATCCAGAGGTTCTTCTGGCCAAGATGGTGGTGGTTGCTGCTGCCACAGAAGTTGATCTTAGCACACCAGAAGACACTTTAGTCAAGAATGTAACCTGTTAGCATTGCATGAAGTGTGATGTAGTTTGCTCCAGATGGAGTTCCAGGTATGTATTGAAAAAGAACATTGTAGGTCCGATTACCAGAGAATCTCTGTTTTGCTTTTAGGACGGTTTGGTATAGAGTAGTGAAGATATGTGTATATTTAAGAAGACTTAACAAGCACTGGCGTTGCCAATAGGTCTCGCAGTAGGAAAGTTTGAGCTATTGGTTTTCTAAATGACATTTTATTTTTTTGTTTTGTGATTTACAATGCCCATACTTTTAACTTTTCGCATTAGGAAAGTTTGAGCGATTCGTATTGTATTGTATTGTATTGTTTTGTATTGTAAATGACACTGTAAATGACACTTTTTTAATTTATGTGTTGGTTTTGAAAATAGCAAAATGAATAGCTTTGTCAGTTACAATGTCAATAGTTTTACCTTTTCGCAAATGTGACACCTATTGTATTGTATTGTATTGTATTGTATTGTATTGTATTGTAAATGACACTGTAAATGACACTTTTTAAATGTATGTGTTGGTTTTGAAAATAGCAAAATTAATAGCTTTGTCAGTTACAATGTCAATAGTTTTAACTTTCGCAAATGTGACACCTATAGCATTTGTAATGCAATGTGTGTTGTATTTACTTGACTTAGATGTATTGATATTACAAATAACAATGGCTTTTAATTTTGTAAATAATTAATACTTAAATAAAAGTTATTGTAATTTATAATGGCAATAGCTTAAACGTTTGTAAATACATTTTGTGAAGATTATGTTCAGTGTATTTTATTGTGACGAAAATCCAAGAACATTGCATTTGCACCTACACACACATATGTGTTGTAGCACTGAGTGGTGTGAGGGTGTGAGGGTGAAGGGGTGTGAGGGTGAGGGTGAGTGGGTGTGTGAGTGTGTGAGGGTGAGTGAGGGGGTGTGAGGGTGAGAGTGTGTGAGGGTGAGGATGTGAGGCTGAGTGAGGCTGTATGTATCATACAAACTAACTATAATGTGTAAAATTACCAGCACCAAACTATATAATTGGAACATGTCTTAAAACGGACTAAATGGCTGGGACCACTGCAACCATGCAGCTTTCGCATCACGAATGACATAGCTATAATCATAGGAAAATAGAGCAACTCTTCTTCATCTGTTTGTCTTCTTTAAATGTATGAGCGTTGAATTGATAGCTACTAGGAAAGCGCACACAGTTACCAGGAACTGCAGAATAAATCAGGATCGGTTTTTCTTAGGAATCACACACCTCGGCGTTTGTTGCTTATCCAGTCAGCTCTGCCAGGGATGCACTCTGCTCGGCATCACGCTGGCAGTAAGTAGACTATGTCCGCCCGGGCTTCCGTTTGTTGTAACCCTATGCTCCCATGGAGGCATGGAAAGACAGGCAGTTCAAACTGTTCGAACAGCGGGACATTCGAGTGCTGCGGCAGGGAATAAGGCACACTGCCTTGAAACCAAGACTCGCGTGCGGCTGAGTGGCTGCCTTCCGGAGCAGTGGTGACGTCTCTTCCGGTTAAGCAGCCTGGGTATTTTGGAAGGGGCTTTTTTTCTAACCATAACCAATCTCACTATTGGGAAAGTAAACTGCAAAAATCCTTGCATTACTCTCGTCAGCCTGTTAATCTGGGTTTATCCAGGTTTCTCAGAACCGCATTTTGAAGTTGGTTAGCAATCGATGTTAAAGTTTAACCCTTGTACGTATGGATTAATTAATACATAATAACAGTGCTGTTTTAAAACAATTCAATCTCGCGCACGTCCTTTATTTAGGATGAAAGCACAGATGAATACTTTATTTAAACGAAGAGGAGGTGGAGAAACGTACTGCTTTGCACTATGTGTTCAAAGTGGGAGACAGAACTCGGACTGCTACATTTTACAGGGAAACTGAAAGTACGGCCGGCCACCGGCCAGCCATGAATAATTAGGGGAGGAGAAGCCGCAGAGCACACGCTGGGAGAAGCCCTTTGATGTGGTGGTGGCCATGAAAAAATGAAATTAGGAGGGAGGGAGGGAGGCTGATAAGCGTGCTTGTTTGGTCACGTGATTCACGTGAACTTGAAGAAAACCGCACGAAAAAACCCGTGGTTTCACGAGTATTTTGAGCACTTGAATTCTCGCCATTTCCCATTCCTTCGGAATGGAAAAGGCGAGACCTAAAAAGGAGGAATAAAATAGATAGAGGAGGCGACAGAACAGACGTGGAGGAAAGAACTTGTGAAAGAGAAGAAATGTGTTGTGTTAAAGAGGTCTGTAGTAGTTCATACTTACGAAGAGAAGCATCCGAGAGAGCAAATTCTGCCTGCAGTTCATGAGGGGAGAGGAGGAGCATTCCTTGAAAAGGTGCTTAACTTGAAGTATTCCGTTTACAACCCAATCTTTCTCAAAAATTGTACGATTCAATTTCTTAATATGTTTATTGTGCCATATTGAGGGTTCTAAAAAAGCATATAATGGAGTGAAACACTTAGTAAAAATTGGAAACAGGGTGGAGATAGAATGTACAATGGTGGGTAATGCAAAAGACGAAGGTGGCTTAGAAAAATGGAGATCAACAAAAAGAGAGATAGGGAGAGTAGCGAACACTCTTAGTCCCCAAGGTTATCAGAAAACAACAACAAAAGAGTGTTCCTGTATTAGTTAGGTGAGGGCTATGTGGTGAATTTATGTGAACAGAGTGAGGTGGTCGACCACCTTTCACCTAATGGTATTGGAAGCAGACCATCTAATTAGTTGGCCTGGCTTACCAACACATTTTTTAACCTTGCCCTTGATGATCATAGATTAAAACAATTTTTTGATACATACAAGGCAATTTTAACTCACCACCTCACTCTGTTCACATAAATTCACCACATAGCCCTCACCTCTTCACATTACCAGCTCCGCAGCAAATCTGGCATTGCAGCACACTGGGGTGACATTCGGTCACACCCAGTGGGGCCCGATGATGAAGCAAGTCACCGACCTTGTCGGTGAGTGAGGGCTTTAATAACAAACCTAATGGGCTTTGTTGGTTTCTTGTGCTCCGTTTACACCTAACTAATACAGGAACACTCTTTTGTTGTTGTTTTCGGCTTAGAAAAATGGGCAAGAGAATGAAAGGGAAATACTTTTATCATAGACTATTCCTGACCCCTACTTCTATTAGTAAATATAATCCTAGCCTATCACATTCATGTTGGACCTGTACTAGCACTCATGTCATGTTTTTCATGTATGTTTTTTAATGCCCATATATTTTTTCCTTCTAGAAACAAATCTGTAAGATGATTTCAATTATGGGCTCTGTAAACTTCCCCTTTGAAATTAAGTCAATTTTCTTAGACTCTTCTTCACATATTTGGATTGGTGCTCGTAAACTGGGTAAGTGTGCGACTTACTTATTTCAATCGCCTTCCAAATCATTACTTCCAAATGGAAAGATGCCACCCAAGTTACTTTTAATGGATGGTGGAATTTACTTTGCCATCACCATAGGCTTGACAGAGCCTCTGCATCATCGACTCTACAATTATTTCAGAAGGACACTTTCTGGTCAACTCTCACCACATATAGCTCTACTCCTCCTGTAAGGATGCAAGATAGCAATTCTATCTTCCAACCACCTTGAACTAATTATTTATTGCTGATAATTTAGCTTGTTGCTAATTGGTATTCATTTTTTTCTTCTTTATATATTTGGTTATCTGATGCTGTTCACTATATGAATACTTGAAGTTTTTTGTATTACTAAGTTTACTATGCTTCTTCTTAACAGGCCATCCCAAAATGAGAAATTACATAACCACCTTAGTGTCAAGAGCACCACTTGACCTAATAAAAGAAACATCTTTTTTTCACACAACAGCACGAATCCAAGTGTATGTCTACACTACACACAACCTTTCTTCTCTTTTGTGATATATTCCAAATTAACACAAAACGATAACATTCATTACACTATCCCTCTCTGGGGTATTTGCATTCGCTATATGGCCCAGTGATGATCTTTTGGCAGTAGCAATTTCCTGCGACACTCCACGACCCGGTGTCGTTCGTTTAGTCCTTGTCTCCCGTCCCTGACATTTTCCACGCCGTCAGTAAAATTGGCTGTGTTCGTATTACGAGGGCTCCTGGTTATGAGGCGCTGTGGAAATGTAGACGAAGAAGAAGAACCAAGGGGGGTGGCCTGGTCCGGTCTTGCCCGAGCTAAAACTGGCCCGCCCTTGGCCCGGGCTTGGCCCGGCATGCGCCCGCGCGCATCCCGCAAACGCGGAAAAGACGTGACTAAATAGGGAGGCGAGGCGGGAAGAGGACCCAGGTGCGGCCGGTCACTTGCCGCAAAGAACACTAGTCCTCGCAGTCCCGCGGTCCGGTATTAGACCCAGCTCAGCCCGAAGTACAGCGCAGCAGGTGAGGGATACGTTCCCAGTGTGGCAGGAGGCAAGAGTGATTCCAGCAAAAGTCTCTGACTACGAGCGGCACCCCTGTCTACCCCCAATACAAAAGGATTCGGCGATGTCTGTCCTGCCGGGCCCAGGGGGCAGATGACACACTCTAAGATCGTTGGCAGTGTGGAGTGCTTTTGGTGATCCGCAGGGGTCCCCCTCCCGGCAGCGTCAGTAACTCAGGTAGGGCGCAGCCAGTCCGGCCCGCAGTCAAACCACAACGCAGCACAGCCGCCTTCAGGCAGCGTCAGTAACTCAGGTAGGGCGCAGCCAGTCCGGCCCGCAGTCAAACCACAACGCAGCGCAGCCGCCTTCAGTTCAGCGCCCAAGCCGGGTCAGGCAGAGCAGCCACTACGATGTCGTTTGGTGTGAATGTCCCTTAGTGTGAGAGGATAGGCCGCGCAACTTAGGTTCAATAGGGGGAACCCTCGGTGACAGACGCGTGAGACCCAATGCCTGAGCCCCGAAAAGCCTCAAGTTGCAGCACTCCGGCTCAGTCTATGACGCTATTTGATCAGGGAGGAGCAAAATGGCGCACAATGGCAGGCGGTGCACTAGGGTTGTGCTCCAGAGTCCATCCAGGGCCTATGGCGTAGCGATAGGGAGTATTTGCTCAGCACTGTGTCCGCGCCGCAATTAGGTGCCTCTCTGGGCCGTCCGCTCACCTGCGCCAACCACAGCAATGTCCTCCGTTCCTGCGCCCTCCACAGGCTAGCCCCGCACCGCGCGGGCGAATATGCAGCCGCTTCTCACCTCCGGTATTTGGCAGCAGTCGCGGTCTCTCGGTCATCAGCTGGGGAGAGGTGACGGAAGGATTGTGTCAGCCCACCGGGTCCCACACTGCGCACACAGGCCGCCCGGCCACAGCAACACCACCAAGCCGGCGCTCGATTACTGCCTCTCCCCCGTGCCTCTTCCGCTGTTACTCCTCCTCCCGCCGCCGCAAGCGATCTGGTCTCCGAGCGTCTGTGCCTGTTTCGAGGCGCCGTGCCGTCCTCTCCTCATGAAACATTCTCAGATTTTTTCAAGCCACAATTAGTAGGCACACTTAAATTGAGAATAACAACACCTGCTGAATTTAGCAGTGCCTCTGGGTCTTTTATGAGTTAAACTTTAGTTTAGTTTATTTTTTCTGCACACACAAGCACTCAACACTTCCACAAGGGCGTGTCTTTTCTCTATGTCTACACGCCCACAGGGGCGTGTCTTTTCTCTATGCCTATTCTCTCCTGCCGACTCATCAGAAGACAGCCTAAACTAGCACCTGAAACCCTTTGAACCAGTCACAGCGGTTCCCAATTAACCAAACTCGCTGACACCTATTGGAACCAGCAGAGTATTTAAACCACCACCCAGCTCCACTCATTCTACCACTGAGCTCCATGGCAGCTGAAGCAGGTACCGAGAAGGGTCCTAGACCTTGAAGTAGTAAGTGGGAACATCCTAAGGGGGGTATGCTGTGACACTGCTTCTCCACCCTGCTGCTGGCACTCTCTCACAGCCAAGCATGCGGGTAAATTTTAAATTTCCTTTGTCTCCTCTTTTAATTTCAGTCACATAGAGTGTGACGACAGGTCGGACCCCCACATGGAACTCATGAGGCACTTTCCGGATATTGTCTGAGTAAGATACCTTGCTTTTTTCGCAATTCGTTTTTAAATTACATGAGGCACCACGTTATGTGCATCTTGATTACCACTCAGTACCGCATAAATTAGCAGGCGTCTTTTATAACTAATTACGCCACACCCTGTCCTCACTGTGCCTTTGACCGCATAAGAGCATGGACACTCCGCTTCTGAAACAACTATACCAGTATGTTAAATGTTTCTCTGTATGTTTGTCTTTTCCTTCCCCACAGGAAAGCGCCACTAGAGGAAATTCTCCTCTACCACATATCACACCTTAGCGCGTGTGTCAAATATATTGTCTTTTAATAACACGTTTTTAGACCACTCACTTTGCACCACACATAGGTCCTGAAGAAAGCCATACCACTAAGGGCCATATGTATGAAACGTAGGTTTTGCGTTTCTCAAATAGCGATTTTTAGAGAATCGCTAGTTGAGAATCGTAAAATGCTATGTATGTAGGATTTGCAAATAATTTTGCGAATCCTACATATTCTTTAATTGCGAAACGCAAATTGCAATTTGCAATTAAGGAATACCTCCCCATTTATTCCCATGGGCCTAGAGGCCCATAGGAATGAATGGGAAGACATTCTCAATTTGCGATTCTCAATTAGAGAATCACAAATTGAGAATGCAATTTCAAGTGTGCCAGGGTGTCAAAAGGACACCCTGTTATACCCCTGAAATCTGCATCTGTGCACATGTGGCACACATACATGCCCTGAGGACAAGTATGTGCGCCACATGGCACTTTGAAAAATGCAAAACAGTGCATTTTTCAAAGAAATTGCAAATTACCACCAACTTGAAGTTAGTGGTAATTTGCGATTCCTTAAGGCCAAATTGCACTATTTCTGTGCATCTTACATTGCATTTAAGGAATATCAATTTGCAATTCCTTACATGCAATCGCAAAATAAGGAATCACAAATTTTGGGATTCCTTATTTTGCGAGGCAGTTTTGCTTTCTTACATACCAATAAGCCTAATTGCGATCACAAACGCCGAAACTCTGCGAATTTTGGCGTTTGCAATCGCAATTTGGAATGATACATATGGCCCTTAGAGAGTATGGCTGAAACATGTTGACCGACTAGGATATTGGAGTTACCTTAAGATCTCCTTAAAATATCCAAATCTTGTTTTTATTAACTGCCAAGGGCCCACTCATTAAAATAGTCATTTTTTTATCCCAGGGACCCTTAGGACAGCTTTTTAACTGTCACTCACTTCCTTTCACTGCACTCTCACGGCACAATACCAGCTCCGCTGTATCCAGACATTGTAGAACACCCAAGGTGCACTTGGTGCCTTGGGTGGAGCCCGATGATGAAGCATGTCACCAATGATGAAGCATGTCACCAACCAGATTGGTAAGTGAGGGCCTTAGTATAAACATTATGTGTTTCCTTTCCAAAACAAACATACGCTAGGAGCACCCACTCCAAAGCTCGATCTTTTTGATAAAACATATATACCAGGGGAAGTGAACTGGCTCCAGTACCTTTCCTCCCTCTCCTTATGATTCTTATTATTGTTGCTAGAGGTGCCAGTAAATGTACAGGGAGAGTCCCGCCAAGGGCCTGGCTCAGATCTAAGAGCCAGTGCAAGAGCTGAGACCTGAAAATGTTTCCTACGTAAATTACACAAGAAATATTACGTAGAAATATGATACAGTTGTTCAAAATTCTAAAAGTGCATTTCTTTTACAAGTGAAACTTTGCCATTAATACATCACATTAAAGTGCTACACTTAGAAGTATTTATTAAAAGATATGTAGAAGAAAGAGCTTTGGTGAAATAAAAAATGTGCTTACGATCACACAATTTAAGCAGTGAAGCTGATATTTATCCAGGTTTTCTGGTTTCACTTTGTACAAATCAGCCAGAAAATGGGTTTCTCTTTGTCTTTCCTTATGTTATGTTATGTTATGTTACGTGTTCTTCTATAGTGCTCGGCTGCCCCAGCTAAGGGGCGTCCCGGCGCTTTTTCAAACAGCAAGAAGGGGGCTACCGCATAGTCCGGCACGCCTTAGCACAACAATAACTGTGGATCTAATTCAAGGAAAAGAGGTGGGTCTTAATGGCCTTCCTGAATGGCAGAAGGTCGTTTAGGCCTTGTTAAGGCTTTATTTTCATCTCTTCATGACCTCCACCCAAAGAACAAATTGGTGCAC
>NW_028243654.1:0-55804 GCF_964263255.1 Lissotriton vulgaris
TTTAAAGTGATTTTCATGCTTCCAGGGGCCCAAAACACAAGATTTATGGAATGGTTAAAAGTGCATGAAAATGGCCAATTTACTCACTCTGAGTTCTCAAAAAGGGTTTCTTCACCCCGGGAAGTTAATTAAATACCATTTGGAGGCATTTAATGTTCGAGCAAAAACGGCTGATTTTCGACAAAAGAGATAACACCCCCCCCCCCATTACGTCATGCTTCAGAAATGTGGAAAATGGTCCGTTTTCAAATGTTTTATTTTTGAACGTCAGTTCACATTTGTAGGTGGATCATCAGTGTTAGAGCTAAAATTAGCATGTTTAAAGTGATTTTCATGCTTCCAGGGGCCCAAAACACAAGATTAATGGAATGGTTAAAAGTGCATGAAAATGGCCAATTTACTCACTCTGAGTTCTCAAAAAGGGTTTCTTCACCCCGGGAAGTGAAATAAATACCATTTGGAGGCATTTAATGTTCGAGCAAAAACGGCTGATTTTCGACAAAAGAGATAACACCCCCCCATTACGTCATGCTTCAGAAATGTGGAAAATGGTCCGTTTTCAAATGTTTTATTTTTGAACGTCAGTTCACATTTGTAGGTGGATCATCAGTGTTAGAGCTAAAATTAGCATGTTTAAAGTGATTTTCATGCTTCCAGGGGCTCGGGAAGTTAATTAAATACCATTTGGAGGCATTTAATGTTCGAGCAAAAACGGCTGATTTTCGACAAAAGAGATAACACCCCCCCATTACGTCATGCTTCAGAAATGTGAAAAATGGTCCGTTTTCAAATGTTTTATTTTTGAACGTCAGTTCACATTTGTAGGTGGATCATCAGTGTTAGAGCTAAAATTAGCATGTTTAAAGTGATTTTCATGCTTCCAGGGGCCCAAAACACAAGATTTATGGAATGGTTAAAAGTGCATGAAAATGGCCAATTTACTCACTCTGAGTTCTCAAAAAGGGTTTCTTCACCCCAGGAAGTTAATTAAATACCATTTAGAGGCATTTAATGTTCGAGCAAAAACGGCTGATTTTCGACAAAAGAGATAACACCCCCCCATTATGTCATGCTTCAGAAATGTGGAAAATGGTCCGTTTTCAAATGTTTTATTTTTGAACGTCAGTTCACATTTGTAGGTGGATCATCAGTGTTAGAGCTAAAATTAGCATGTTTAAAGTGATTTTCATGCTTCCAGGGGCTCGGGAAGTTAATTAAATACCATTTGGAGGCATTTAATGTTCGAGCAAAAACGGCTGATTTTCGACAAAAGAGATAACACCCCCCCATTACGTTATGCTTCAGAAATGTGGAAAATGGTCCGTTTTCAAATGTTTTATTTTTGAACGTCAGTTCACATTTGTAGGTGGATCATCAGTGTTAGAGCTAAAATTAGCATGTTTAAAGTGATTTTCATGCTTCCAGGGGCTCGGGAAGTTAATTAAATACCATTTGGAGGCATTTAATGTTCGAGCAAAAACGGCTGATTTTCGACAAAAGAGATAACACCCCCCCATTACGTCATGCTTCAGAAATGTGGAAAATGGTCATTTTTCAAATGTTTTATTTTTGAACGTCAGTTCACATTTGTAGGTGGATCATCAGTGTTAGAGCTAAAATTAGCATGTTTAAAGTGATTTTCATGCTTCCAGGGGCCCAAAACACAAGATTTATGGAATGGTTAAAAGTGCATGAAAATGGCCAATTTACTCACTCTGAGTTCTCAAAAAGGGTTTCTTCACCCCGGGAAGTTAATTAAATACCATTTGGAGGCATTTAATGTTCGAGCAAAAACGGCTGATTTTCGACAAAAGAGATAACACCCCCCCATTACGTCATGCTTCAGAAATGTGGAAAATGGTCCGTTTTCAAATGTTTTATTTTTGAACGTCAGTTCACATTTGTAGGTGGATCATCAGTGTTAGAGCTAAAATTAGCATGTTTAAAGTGATTTTCATGCTTCCAGGGGCTCGGGAAGTTAATTAAATACCATTTGGAGGCATTTAATGTTCGAGCAAAAACGGCTGATTTTCGACAAAAGAGATAACACCCCCCCATTACGTCATGCTTCAGAAATGTGGAAAATGGTCCGTTTTCAAATGTTTTATTTTTGAACGTCAGTTCACATTTGTAGGTGGATCATCAGTGTTAGAGCTAAAATTAGCATGTTTAAAGTGATTTTCATGCTTCCAGGGGCTCGGGAAGTTAATTAAATACCATTTGGAGGCATTTAATGTTCGAGCAAAAACGGCAGATTTTCGACAAAAGAGATAACACCCCCCCATTACGTCATGCTTCAGAAATGTGGAAAATGGTCCGTTTTCAAATGTTTTATTTTTGAACGTCAGTTCACATTTGTAGGTGGATCATCAGTGTTAGAGCTAAAATTAGCATGTTTAAAGTGATTTTCATGCTTCCAGGGGCTCGGGAAGTTAATTAAATACCATTTGGAGGCATTTAATGTTCGAGCAAAAACGGCTGATTTTCAACAAAAGAGATAACACCCCCCCATTACGTCATGCTTCAGAAATGTGGAAAATGGTCCGTTTTCAAATGTTTTATTTTTGAACGTCAGTTCACATTTGTAGGTGGACCATCAGTGTTAGAGCTAAAATTAGCATGTTTAAAGTGATTTTCATGCTTCCAGGGGCCCAAAACACAAGATTTATGGAATGGTTAAAAGTGCATGAAAATGGCCAATTTACTCACTCTGAGTTCTCAAAAAGGGTTTCTTCACCCCGGGAAGTTAATTAAATACCATTTGGAGGCATTTAATGTTCGAGCAAAAACGGCTGATTTTCGACAAAAGAGATAACACCCCCCCATTACGTCATGCTTCAGAAATGTGGAAAATGGTCCGTTTTCAAATGTTTTATTTTTGAACGTCAGTTCACATTTGTAGGTGGATCATCAGTGTTAGAGCTAAAATTAGCATGTTTAAAGTGATTTTCATGCTTCCAGGGGCTCGGGAAGTGAAATAAATACCATTTGGAGGCATTTAATGTTCGAGCAAAAACGGCTGATTTTCGACAAAAGAGATAACACCCCCCCATTACGTCATGCTTCAGAAATGTGGAAAATGGTCCGTTTTCAAATGTTTTATTTTTGAACGTCAGTTCACATTTGTAGGTGGATCATCAGTGTTAGAGCTAAAATTAGCATGTTTAAAGTGATTTTCATGCTTCCAGGGGCTCGGGAAGTTAATTAAATACCATTTGGAGGCATTTAATGTTCGAGCAAAAACGGCTGATTTTCGACAAAAGAGATAACACCCCCCCCATTACGTCATGCTTCAGAAATGTGGAAAATGGTCCGTTTTCAAATGTTTTATTTTTGAACGTCAGTTCACATTTGTAGGTGGATCATCAGTGTTAGAGCTAAAATTAGCATGTTTAAAGTGATTTTCATGCTTCCAGGGGCCCAAAACACAAGATTAATGGAATGGTTAAAAGTGCATGAAAATGGCCAATTTACTCACTCTGAGTTCTCAAAAAGGGTTTCTTCACCCCGGGAAGTTAATTAAATACCATTTGGAGGCATTTAATGTTCGAGCAAAAACGGCTGATTTTCGACAAAAGAGATAACACCCCCCATTACGTCATGCTTCAGAAATGTGGAAAATGGTCCGTTTTCAAATGTTTTATTTTTGAACGTCAGTTCACATTTCTAGGTGGATCATCAGTGTTAGAGCTAAAATTAGCATGTTTAAAGTGATTTTCATGCTTCCAGGGGCCCAAAACACAAGATTTATGGAATGGTTAAAAGTGCATGAAAATGGCCAATTTACTCACTCTGAGTTCTCAAAAAGGGTTTCTTCACCCCGGGAAGTGAAATAAATACCATTTGGAGGCATTTAATGTTCGAGCAAAAACGGCTGATTTTCGACAAAAGAGATAACACCCCCCCATTACGTCATGCTTCAGAAATGTGGAAAATGGTCCGTTTTCAAATGTTTTATTTTCGAACGTCAGTTCACATTTGTAGGTGGATCATCAGTGTTAGAGCTAAAATTAGCATGTTTAAAGTGATGTTCATGCTTCCAGGGGCTCGGGAAGTTAATTAAATACCATTTGGAGGCATTTAATGTTCGAGCAAAAACGGCTGATTTTCGACAAAAGAGATAACACCCCCCCATTACGTCATGCTTCAGAAATGTGGAAAATGGTCCATTTTCAAATGTTTTATTTTTGAACGTCAGTTCACATTTGTAGGTGGATCATCAGTGTTAGAGCTAAAATTAGCATGTTTAAAGTGATTTTCATGCTTCCAGGGGCTCGGGAAGTTAATTAAATACCATTTGGAGGCATTTAATGTTCGAGCAAAAACGGCTGATTTTCGACAAAAGAGATAACACCCCCCCCATTACGTCATGCTTCAGAAATGTGGAAAATGGTCCGTTTTCAAATGTTTTATTTTTGAACGTCAGTTCACATTTGTAGGTGGATCATCAGTGTTAGAGCTAAAATTAGCATGTTTAAAGTGATTTTCATGCTTCCAGGGGCCCAAAACACAAGATTTATGGAATGGTTAAAAGTGCATGAAAATGGCCAATTTACTCACTCTGAGTTCTCAAAAAGGGTTTCTTCACCCCGGGAAGTGAAATAAATACCATTTGGAGGCATTTAATGTTCGAGCAAAAACGGCTGATTTTCGACAAAAGAGATAACACCCCCCCATTACGTCATGCTTCAGAAATGTGGAAAATGGTCCGTTTTCAAATGTTTTATTTTCGAACGTCAGTTCACATTTGTAGGTGGATCATCAGTGTTAGAGCTAAAATTAGCATGTTTAAAGTGATGTTCATGCTTCCAGGGGCTCGGGAAGTTAATTAAATACCATTTGGAGGCATTTAATGTTCGAGCAAAAACGGCTGATTTTCGACAAAAGAGATAACACCCCCCCATTACGTCATGCTTCAGAAATGTGGAAAATGGTCCATTTTCAAATGTTTTATTTTTGAACGTCAGTTCACATTTGTAGGTGGATCATCAGTGTTAGAGCTAAAATTAGCATGTTTAAAGTGATTTTCATGCTTCCAGGGGCTCGGGAAGTTAATTAAATACCATTTGGAGGCATTTAATGTTCGAGCAAAAACGGCTGATTTTCGACAAAAGAGATAACACCCCCCCCATTACGTCATGCTTCAGAAATGTGGAAAATGGTCCGTTTTCAAATGTTTTATTTTTGAACGTCAGTTCACATTTGTAGGTGGATCATCAGTGTTAGAGCTAAAATTAGCATGTTTAAAGTGATTTTCATGCTTCCAGGGGCCCAAAACACAAGATTTATGGAATGGTTCAAAGTGCATGAAAATGGCCAATTTACTCACTCTGAGTTCTCAAAAAGGGTTTCTTCACCCCAGGAAGTTAATTAAATACCATTTGGAGGCATTTAATGTTCGAGCAAAAACGGCTGATTTTCGACAAAAGAGATAACACCCCCCCATTACGTCATGCTTCAGAAATGTGGAAAATGGTCCGTTTTCAAATGTTTTATTTTTGAACGTCAGTTCACATTTGTAGGTGGATCATCGGTGTTAGAGCTAAAATTAGCATGTTTAAAGTGATTTTCATGCTTCCAGGGGCTCGGGAAGTGAAATAAATACCATTTGGAGGCATTTAATGTTCGAGCAAAAACGGCTGATTTTCGACAAAAGAGATAACACCCCCCCATTACGTCATGCTTCAGAAATGTGGAAAATGGTCCGTTTTCAAATGTTTTATTTTTGAACGTCAGTTCACATTTGTAGGTGGATCATCAGTGTTAGAGCTAAAATTAGCATGTTTAAAGTGATTTTCATGCTTCCAGGGGCTCGGGAAGTTAATTAAATACCATTTGGAGGCATTTAATGTTCGAGCAAAAACGGCTGATTTTCGACAAAAGAGATAACACCCCCCCATTACGTCATGCTTCAGAAATGTGGAAAATGGTCATTTTTCAAATGTTTTATTTTTGAACGTCAGTTCACATTTGTAGGTGGATCATCAGTGTTAGAGCTAAAATTAGCATGTTTAAAGTGATTTTCATGCTTCTAGGGGCCCAAAACACAAGATTTATGGAATGGTTAAAAGTGCATGAAAATGGCCAATTTACTCACTCTGAGTTCTCAAAAAGGGTTTCTTCACCCCGGGAAGTTAATTAAATACCATTTGGAGGCATTTAATGTTCGAGCAAAAACGGCTGATTTTCGACAAAAGAGATAACACCCCCCCATTACGTCATGCTTCAGAAATGTGGAAAATGGTCCGTTTTCAAATGTTTTATTTTTGAACGTCAGTTCACATTTGTAGGTGGATCATCAGTGTTAGAGCTAAAATTAGCATGTTTAAAGTGATTTTCATGCTTCCAGGGGCTCGGGAAGTTAATTAAATACCATTTGGAGGCATTTAATGTTCGAGCAAAAACGGCTGATTTTCGACAAAAGAGATAACACCCCCCCATTACGTCATGCTTCAGAAATGTGGAAAATGGTCCGTTTTCAAATGTTTTATTTTTGAACGTCAGTTCACATTTGTAGGTGGATCATCAGTGTTAGAGCTAAAATTAGCATGTTTAAAGTGATTTTCATGCTTCCAGGGGCTCGGGAAGTTAATTAAATACCATTTGGAGGCATTTAATGTTCGAGCAAAAACGGCTGATTTTCGACAAAAGAGATAACACCCCCCCATTACGTCATGCTTCAGAAATGTGGAAAATGGTCCGTTTTCAAATGTTTTATTTTTGAACGTCAGTTCACATTTGTAGGTGGATCATCAGTGTTAGAGCTAAAATTAGCATGTTTAAAGTGATTTTCATGCTTCCAGGGGCTCGGGAAGTGAAATAAATACCATTTGGAGGCATTTAATGTTCGAGCAAAAACGGCTGATTTTCGACAAAAGAGATAACACCCCCCCATTACGTCATGCTTCAGAAATGTGGAAAATGGTCAGTTTTCAAATGTTTTATTTTTGAACGTCAGTTCACATTTGTAGGTGGATCATCAGTGTTAGAGCTAAAATTAGCATGTTTAAAGTGATTTTCATGCTTCCAGGGGCCCAAAACACAAGATTTATGGAATGGTTAAAAGTGCATGAAAATGGCCAATTTACTCACTCTGAGTTCTCAAAAAGGGTTTCTTCACCCCGGGAAGTTAATTAAATACCATTTGGAGGCATTTAATGTTCGAGCAAAAACGGCTGATTTTCGACAAAAGAGATAACACCCCCCCATTACGTCATGCTTCAGAAATGTGGAAAATGGTCCGTTTTCAAATGTTTTATTTTTTGAACGTCAGTTCACATTTGTAGGTGGATCATCAGTGTTAGAGCTAAAATTAACATGTTTAAAGTGATTTTCATGCTTCCAGGGGCTCGGGAAGTTAATTAAATACCATTTGGAGGCATTTAATGTTCGAGCAAAAACGGCTGATTTTCGACAAAAGAGATAACACCCCCCCCCCATTACGTCATGCTTCAGAAATGTGGAAAATGGTCCGTTTTCAAATGTTTTATTTTTGAACGTCAGTTCACATTTGTAGGTGGATCATCAGTGTTAGAGCTAAAATTAGCATGTTTAAAGTGATTTTCATGCTTCCAGGGGCCCAAAACACAAGATTAATGGAATGGTTAAAAGTGCATGAAAATGGCCAATTTACTCACTCTGAGTTCTCAAAAAGGGTTTCTTCACCCCGGGAAGTGAAATAAATACCATTTGGAGGCATTTAATGTTCGAGCAAAAACGGCTGATTTTCGACAAAAGAGATAACACCCCCCCATTACGTCATGCTTCAGAAATGTGGAAAATGGTCCGTTTTCAAATGTTTTATTTTTGAACGTCAGTTCACATTTGTAGGTGGATCATCAGTGTTAGAGCTAAAATTAGCATGTTTAAAGTGATTTTCATGCTTCCAGGGGCTCGGGAAGTTAATTAAATACCATTTGGAGGCATTTAATGTTCGAGCAAAAACGGCTGATTTTCGACAAAAGAGATAACACCCCCCCATTACGTCATGCTTCAGAAATGTGAAAAATGGTCCGTTTTCAAATGTTTTATTTTTGAACGTCAGTTCACATTTGTAGGTGGATCATCAGTGTTAGAGCTAAAATTAGCATGTTTAAAGTGATTTTCATGCTTCCAGGGGCCCAAAACACAAGATTTATGGAATGGTTAAAAGTGCATGAAAATGGCCAATTTACTCACTCTGAGTTCTCAAAAAGGGTTTCTTCACCCCGGGAAGTTAATTAAATACCATTTGGAGGCATTTAATGTTCGAGCAAAAACGGCTGATTTTCGACAAAAGAGATAACACCCCCCCATTACGTCATGCTTCAGAAATGTGGAAAATGGTCCGTTTTCAAATGTTTTATTTTTGAACGTCAGTTCACATTTGTAGGTGGATCATCAGTGTTAGAGCTAAAATTAGCATGTTTAAAGTGATTTTCATGCTTCCAGGGGCTCGGGAAGTTAATTAAATACCATTTGGAGGGCATTTAATGTTCGAGCAAAAACGGCTGATTTTCGACAAAAGAGATAACACCCCCCCATTACGTCATGCTTCAGAAATGTGGAAAATGGTCCGTTTTCAAATGTTTTATTTTTGAACGTCAGTTCACATTTGTAGGTGGATCATCAGTGTTAGAGCTAAAATTAGCATGTTTAAAGTGATTTTCATGCTTCCAGGGGCTCGGGAAGTTAATTAAATACCATTTGGAGGCATTTAATGTTCGAGCAAAAACGGCAGATTTTCGACAAAAGAGATAACACCCCCCCATTACGTCATGCTTCAGAAATGTGGAAAATGGTCCGTTTTCAAATGTTTTATTTTTGAACGTCAGTTCACATTTGTAGGTGGATCATCAGTGTTAGAGCTAAAATTAGCATGTTTAAAGTGATTTTCATGCTTCCAGGGGCTCGGGAAGTTAATTAAATACCATTTGGAGGCATTTAATGTTCGAGCAAAAACGGCTGAATTTCAACAAAAGAGATAACACCCCCCCATTACGTCATGCTTCAGAAATGTGGAAAATGGTCCGTTTTCAAATGTTTTATTTTTGAACGTCAGTTCACATTTGTAGGTGGACCATCAGTGTTAGAGCTAAAATTAGCATGTTTAAAGTGATTTTCATGCTTCCAGGGGCCCAAAACACAAGATTTATGGAATGGTTAAAAGTGCATGAAAATGGCCAATTTACTCACTCTGAGTTCTCAAAAAGGGTTTCTTCACCCCGGGAAGTTAATTAAATACCATTTGGAGGCATTTAATGTTCGAGCAAAAACGGCTGATTTTCGACAAAAGAGATAACACCCCCCCATTACGTCATGCTTCAGAAATGTGGAAAATGGTCCGTTTTCAAATGTTTTATTTTTGAACGTCAGTTCACATTTGTAGGTGGATCATCAGTGTTAGAGCTAAAATTAGCATGTTTAAAGTGATTTTCATGCTTCCAGGGGCTCGGGAAGTGAAATAAATACCATTTGGAGGCATTTAATGTTCGAGCAAAAACGGCTGATTTTCGACAAAAGAGATAACACCCCCCCATTACGTCATGCTTCAGAAATGTGGAAAATGGTCCGTTTTCAAATGTTTTATTTTTGAACGTCAGTTCACATTTGTAGGTGGATCATCAGTGTTAGAGCTAAAATTAGCATGTTTAAAGTGATTTTCATGCTTCCAGGGGCTCGGGAAGTTAATTAAATACCATTTGGAGGCATTTAATGTTCGAGCAAAAACGGCTGATTTTCGACAAAAGAGATAACACCCCCCCCATTACGTCATGCTTCAGAAATGTGGAAAATGGTCCGTTTTCAAATGTTTTATTTTTGAACGTCAGTTCACATTTGTAGGTGGATCATCAGTGTTAGAGCTAAAATTAGCATGTTTAAAGTGATTTTCATGCTTCCAGGGGCCCAAAACACAAGATTAATGGAATGGTTAAAAGTGCATGAAAATGGCCAATTTACTCACTCTGAGTTCTCAAAAAGGGTTTCTTCACCCCGGGAAGTTAATTAAATACCATTTGGAGGCATTTAATGTTCGAGCAAAAACGGCTGATTTTCGACAAAAGAGATAACACCCCCCATTACGTCATGCTTCAGAAATGTGGAAAATGGTCCGTTTTCAAATGTTTTATTTTTGAACGTCAGTTCACATTTCTAGGTGGATCATCAGTGTTAGAGCTAAAATTAGCATGTTTAAAGTGATTTTCATGCTTCCAGGGGCCCAAAACACAAGATTTATGGAATGGTTAAAAGTGCATGAAAATGGCCAATTTACTCACTCTGAGTTCTCAAAAAGGGTTTCTTCACCCCGGGAAGTGAAATAAATACCATTTGGAGGCATTTAATGTTCGAGCAAAAACGGCTGATTTTCGACAAAAGAGATAACACCCCCCCATTACGTCATGCTTCAGAAATGTGGAAAATGGTCCGTTTTCAAATGTTTTATTTTCGAACGTCAGTTCACATTTGTAGGTGGATCATCAGTGTTAGAGCTAAAATTAGCATGTTTAAAGTGATGTTCATGCTTCCAGGGGCTCGGGAAGTTAATTAAATACCATTTGGAGGCATTTAATGTTCGAGCAAAAACGGCTGATTTTCGACAAAAGAGATAACACCCCCCCATTACGTCATGCTTCAGAAATGTGGAAAATGGTCCATTTTCAAATGTTTTATTTTTGAACGTCAGTTCACATTTGTAGGTGGATCATCAGTGTTAGAGCTAAAATTAGCATGTTTAAAGTGATTTTCATGCTTTCAGGGGCTCGGGAAGTTAATTAAATACCATTTGGAGGCATTTAATGTTCGAGCAAAAACGGCTGATTTTCGACAAAAGAGATAACACCCCCCCCATTACGTCATGCTTCAGAAATGTGGAAAATGGTCCGTTTTCAAATGTTTTATTTTTGATCGTCAGTTCACATTTGTAGGTGGATCATCAGTGTTAGAGCTAAAATTAGCATGTTTAAAGTGATTTTCATGCTTCCAGGGGCCCAAAACACAAGATTTATGGAATGGTTAAAAGTGCATGAAAATGGCCAATTTACTCACTCTGAGTTCTCAAAAAGGGTTTCTTCACCCCGGGAAGTTAATTAAATACCATTTGGAGGCATTTAATGTTCGAGCAAAAACGGCTGATTTTCGACAAAAGAGATAACACCCCCCCATTACGTCATGCTTCAGAAATGTGGAAAATGGTCCGTTTTCAAATGTTTTATTTTTGAACGTCAGTTCACATTTGTAGGTGGATCATCAGTGTTAGAGCTAAAATTAGCATGTTTAAAGTGATTTTCATGCTTCCAGGGGCTCGGGAAGTGAAATAAATACCATTTGGAGGCATTTAATGTTCGAGCAAAAACTGCTGATTTTCGACAAAAGAGATAACACCCCCCCATTACGTCATGCTTCAGAAATGTGGAAAATGGTCCGTTTTCAAATGTTTTATTTTTGAACGTCAGTTCACATTTGTAGGTGGATCATCAGTGTTAGAGCTAAAATTAGCATGTTTAAAGTGATTTTCATGCTTCCAGGGGCCCAAAACACAAGATTTATGGAATGGTTAAAAGTGCATGAAAATGGCCAATTTACTCACTCTGAGTTCTCAAAAAGGGTTTCTTCACCCCGGGAAGTGAAATAAATACCATTTGGAGGCATTTAATGTTCGAGCAAAAACGGCTGATTTTCGACAAAAGAGATAACACCCCCCCATTACGTCATGCTTCAGAAATGTGGAAAATGGTCCGTTTTCAAATGTTTTATTTTCGAACGTCAGTTCACATTTGTAGGTGGATCATCAGTGTTAGAGCTAAAATTAGCATGTTTAAAGTGATGTTCATGCTTCCAGGGGCTCGGGAAGTGAAATAAATACCATTTGGAGGCATTTAATGTTCGAGCAAAAACGGCTGATTTTCGACAAAAGAGATAACACCCCCCCATTACGTCATGCTTCAGAAATGTGGAAAATGGTCCATTTTCAAATGTTTTATTTTTGAACGTCAGTTCACATTTGTAGGTGGATCATCAGTGTTAGAGCTAAAATTAGCATGTTTAAAGTGATTTTCATGCTTCCAGGGGCTCGGGAAGTTAATTAAATACCATTTGGAGGCATTTAATGTTCGAGCAAAAACGGCTGATTTTCGACAAAAGAGATAACACCCCCCCCATTACGTCATGCTTCAGAAATGTGGAAAATGGTCCGTTTTCAAATGTTTTATTTTTGAACGTCAGTTCACATTTGTAGGTGGATCATCAGTGTTAGAGCTAAAATTAGCATGTTTAAAGTGATTTTCATGCTTCCAGGGGCCCAAAACACAAGATTTATGGAATGGTTAAAAGTGCATGAAAATGGCCAATTTACTCACTCTGAGTTCTCAAAAAGGGTTTCTTCACCCCGGGAAGTTAATTAAATACCATTTGGAGGCATTTAATGTTCGAGCAAAAACGGCTGATTTTCGACAAAAGAGATAACACCCCCCCATTACGTCATGCTTCAGAAATGTGGAAAATGGTCCGTTTTCAAATGTTTTATTTTTGAACGTCAGTTCACATTTGTAGGTGGATCATCAGTGTTAGAGCTAAAATTAGCATGTTTAAAGTGATTTTCATGCTTCCAGGGGCTCGGGAAGTGAAATAAATACCATTTGGAGGCATTTAATGTTCGAGCAAAAACGGCTGATTTTCGACAAAAGAGATAACACCCCCCCATTACGTCATGCTTCAGAAATGTGGAAAATGGTCATTTTTCAAATGTTTTATTTTTGAACGTCAGTTCACATTTGTAGGTGGATCATCAGTGTTAGAGCTAAAATTAGCATGTTTAAAGTGATTTTCATGCTTCCAGGGGCTCGGGAAGTTAATTAAATACCATTTGGAGGCATTTAATGTTCGAGCAAAAACGGCAGATTTTCGACAAAAGAGATAACACCCCCCCATTACGTCATGCTTCAGAAATGTGGAAAATGGTCCGTTTTCAAATGTTTTATTTTTGAACGTCAGTTCACATTTGTAGGTGGATCATCAGTGTTAGAGCTAAAATTAGCATGTTTAAAGTGATTTTCATGCTTCCAGGGGCTCGGGAAGTTAATTAAATACCATTTGGAGGCATTTAATGTTCGAGCAAAAACGGCTGATTTTCAACAAAAGAGATAACACCCCCCCATTACGTCATGCTTCAGAAATGTGGAAAATGGTCCGTTTTCAAATGTTTTATTTTTGAACGTCAGTTCACATTTGTAGGTGGACCATCAGTGTTAGAGCTAAAATTAGCATATTTAAAGTGATTTTCATGCTTCCAGGGGCCCAAAACACAAGATTTATGGAATGGTTAAAAGTGCATGAAAATGGCCAATTTACTCACTCTGAGTTCTCAAAAAGGGTTTTTTCACCCCGGGAAGTTAATTAAATACCATTTGGAGGCATTTAATGTTCGAGCAAAAACGGCTGATTTTCGACAAAAGAGATAACACCCCCCCATTACGTCATGCTTCAGAAATGTGGAAAATGGTCCGTTTTCAAATGTTTTATTTTTGAACGTCAGTTCACATTTGTAGGTGGATCATCAGTGTTAGAGCTAAAATTAGCATGTTTAAAGTGATTTTCATGCTTCCAGGGGCTCGGGAAGTGAAATAAATACCATTTGGAGGCATTTAATGTTCGAGCAAAAACGGCTGATTTTCGACAAAAGAGATAACACCCCCCCATTACGTCATGCTTCAGAAATGTGGAAAATGGTCCGTTTTCAAATGTTTTATTTTTGAACGTCAGTTCACATTTGTAGGTGGATCATCAGTGTTAGAGCTAAAATTAGCATGTTTAAAGTGATTTTCATGCTTCCAGGGGCCCAAAACACAAGATTTATGGAATGGGTAAAAGTGCATGAAAATGGCCAATTTACTCACTCTGAGTTCTCAAAAAGGGTTTCTTCACCCCGGGAAGTGAAATAAATACCATTTGGAGGCATTTAATGTTCGGGCAAAAACGGCTGATTTTCGACAAAAGAGATAACACCCCCCCCCCATTACGTCATGCTTCAGAAATGTGGAAAATGGTCCGTTTTCAAATGTTTTATTTTTGAACGTCAGTTCACATTTGTAGGTGGATCATCAGTGTTAGAGCTAAAATTAGCATGTTTAAAGTGATTTTCATGCTTCCAGGGGCTCGGGAAGTTAATTAAATACCATTTGGAGGCATTTAATGTTCGAGCAAAAACGGCTGATTTTCGACAAAAGAGATAACACCCCCCCATTACGTCATGCTTCAGAAATGTGGAAAATGGTCCGTTTTCAAATGTTTTATTTTTGAACGTCAGTTCACATTTGTAGGTGGATCATCAGTGTTAGAGCTAAAATTAGCATGTTTAAAGTGATTTTCATGCTTCCAGGGGCTCGGGAAGTTAATTAAATACCATTTGGAGGCATTTAATGTTCGAGCAAAAACGGCTGATTTTCGACAAAAGAGATAACACCCCCCCATTACGTCATGCTTCAGAAATGTGGAAAATGGTCCGTTTTGAAATGTTTTATTTTTGAACGTCAGTTCACATTTGTAGGTGGATCATCAGTGTTAGAGCTAAAATTAGCATGTTTAAAGTGATTTTCATGCTTCCAGGGGCTCGGGAAGTTAATTAAATACCATTTGGAGGCATTTAATGTTCGAGCAAAAACGGCTGATTTTCGACAAAAGAGATAACACCCCCCCCATTACGTCATGCTTCAGAAATGTGGAAAATGGTCCGTTTTCAAATGTTTTATTTTTGAACGTCAGTTCACATTTGTAGGTGGATCATCAGTGTTAGAGCTAAAATTAGCATGTTTAAAGTGATTTTCATGCTTCCAGGGGCCCAAAACACAAGATTTATGGAATGGTTAAAAGTGCATGAAAATGGCCAATTTACTCACTCTGAGTTCTCAAAAAGGGTTTCTTCACCCCGGGAAGTTAATTAAATACCATTTGGAGGCATTTAATGTTCGAGCAAAAACGGCTGATTTTCGACAAAAGAGATAACACCCCCCCCCCCATTACGTCATGCTTCAGAAATGTGGAAAATGGTCCGTTTTCAAATGTTTTATTTTTGAACGTCAGTTCACATTTGTAGGTGGATCATCAGTGTTAGAGCTAAAATTAGCATGTTTAAAGTGATTTTCATGCTTCCAGGGGCTCGGGAAGTGAAATAAATACCATTTGGAGGCATTTAATGTTCGAGCAAAAACGGCTGATTTTCGACAAAAGAGATAACACCCAACGTCATGCTTCAGAAATTTGGAAAATGGTCCGTTTTCAAATGTTTTATTTTTGAACGTCAGTTCACATTTGTAGGTGGATCATCAGTGTTAGAGCTAAAATTAGCATGTTTAAAGTGATTTTCATGCTTCCAGGGGCCCAAAACACAAGATTTATGGAATGGTTAAAAGTGCATGAAAATGGCCAATTTACTCACTCTGAGTTCTCAAAAAGGGTTTCTTCACCCCGGGAAGTTAATTAAATACCATTTGGAGGCATTTAATGTTCGAGCAAAAACGGCTGATTTTCGACAAAAGAGATAACACCCCCCCATTACGTCATGCTTCAGAAATGTGGAAAATGGTCCGTTTTCAAATGTTTTATTTTTGAACGTCAGTTCACATTTGTAGGTGGATCATCAGTGTTAGAGCTAAAATTAGCATGTTTAAAGTGATTTTCATGCTTCCAGGGGCCCAAAACACAAGATTTATGGAATGGTTAAAAGTGCATGAAAATGGCCAATTTACTCACTCTGAGTTCTCAAAAAGGGTTTCTTCACCCCGGGAAGTTAATTAAATACCATTTGGAGGCATTTAATGTTCGAGCAAAAACGGCTGATTTTCGACAAAAGAGATAACACCCCCCATTACGTCATGCTTCAGAAATGTGGAAAATGGTCCGTTTTCAAATGTTTTATTTTTGAACGTCAGTTCACATTTGTAGGTGGATCATCAGTGTTAGAGCTAAAATTAGCATGTTTAAAGTGATTTTCATGCTTCCAGGGGCTCGGGAAGTTAATTAAATACCATTTGGAGGCATTTAATGTTCGAGCAAAAACGGCTGATTTTCGACAAAAGAGATAACACCCCCCCATTACGTCATGCTTCAGAAATGTGGAAAATGGTCCGTTTTCAAATGTTTTATTTTTGAACGTCAGTTCACATTTGTAGGTGGATCATCAGTGTTAGAGCTAAAATTAGCATGTTTAAAGTGATTTTCATGCTTCCAGGGGCCCAAAACACAAGATTTATGGAATGGGTAAAAGTGCATGAAAATGGCCAATTTACTCACTCTGAGTTCTCAAAAAGGGTTTCTTCACCCCGGGAAGTGAAATAAATACCATTTGGAGGCATTTAATGTTCGAGCAAAAACGGCTGATTTTCGACAAAAGAGATAACACCCCCCCCATTACGTCATGCTTCAGAAATGTGGAAAATGGTCCGTTTTCAAATGTTTTATTTTTGAACGTCAGTTCACATTTGTAGGTGGATCATCAGTGTTAGAGCTAAAATTAGCATGTTTAAAGTGATTTTCATGCTTCCAGGGGCTCGGGAAGTTAATTAAATACCATTTGGAGGCATTTAATGTTCGAGCAAAAACGGCTGATTTTCGACAAAAGAGATAACACCCCCCCATTACGTCATGCTTCAGAAATGTGGAAAATGGTCCGTTTTCAAATGTTTTTATTTTTGAACGTCAGTTCACATTTGTAGGTGGATCATCAGTGTTAGAGCTAAAATTAGCATGTTTAAAGTGATTTTCATGCTTCCAGGGGCTCGGGAAGTTAATTAAATACCATTTGGAGGCATTTAATGTTCGAGCAAAAATGGCTGATTTTCGACAAAAGAGATAACACCCCCCCATTACGTCATGCTTCAGAAATGTGGAAAATGGTCCGTTTTCAAATGTTTTATTTTTGAACGTCAGTTCACATTTGTAGGTGGATCATCAGTGTTAGAGCTAAAATTAGCATGTTTAAAGTGATTTTCATGCTTCCAGGGGCCCAAAACACAAGATTTATGGAATGGGTAAAAGTGCATGAAAATGGCCAATTTACTCACTCTGAGTTCTCAAAAAGGGTTTCTTCACCCCGGGAAGTGAAATAAATACCATTTGGAGGCATTTAATGTTCGAGCAAAAACGGCTGATTTTCGACAAAAGAGATAACACCCCCCCCATTACGTCATGCTTCAGAAATGTGGAAAATGGTCCGTTTTCAAATGTTTTATTTTTGAACGTCAGTTCACATTTGTAGGTGGATCATCAGTGTTAGAGCTAAAATTAGCATGTTTAAAGTGATTTTCATGCTTCCAGGGGCTCGGGAAGTTAATTAAATACCATTTGGAGGCATTTAATGTTCGAGCAAAAACGGCTGATTTTCGACAAAAGAGATAACACCCCCCCATTACGTCATGCTTCAGAAATGTGGAAAATGGTCCGTTTTCAAATGTTTTTATTTTTGAACGTCAGTTCACATTTGTAGGTGGATCATCAGTGTTAGAGCTAAAATTAGCATGTTTAAAGTGATTTTCATGCTTCCAGGGGCTCGGGAAGTTAATTAAATACCATTTGGAGGCATTTAATGTTCGAGCAAAAATGGCTGATTTTCGACAAAAGAGATAACACCCCCCCATTACGTCATGCTTTAGAAATGTGGAAAATGGTCCGTTTTGAAATGTTTTATTTTTGAACGTCAGTTCACATTTGTAGGTGGATCATCAGTGTTAGAGCTAAAATTAGCATGTTTAAAGTGATTTTCATGCTTCCAGGGGCTCGGGAAGTTAATTAAATACCATTTGGAGGCATTTAATGTTCGAGCAAAAACGGCTGATTTTCGACAAAAGAGATAACACCCCCCCCATTACGTCATGCTTCAGAAATGTGGAAAATGGTCCGTTTTCAAATGTTTTATTTTTGAACGTCAGTTTACATTTGTAGGTGGATCATCAGTGTTAGAGCTAAAATTAGCATGTTTAAAGTGATTTTCATGCTTCCAGGGGCCCAAAACACAAGATTTATGGAATGGTTAAAAGTGCATGAAAATGGCCAATTTACTCACTCTGAGTTCTCAAAAAGGGTTTCTTCACCCCGGGAAGTTAATTAAATACCATTTGGAGGCATTTAATGTTCGAGCAAAAACGGCTGATTTTCGACAAAAGAGATAACACCCCCCCATTACGTCATGCTTCAGAAATGTGGAAAATGGTCCGTTTTCAAATGTTTTATTTTTGAACGTCAGTTCACATTTGTAGGTGGATCATCAGTGTTAGAGCTAAAATTAGCATGTTTAAAGTGATTTTCATGCTTCCAGGGGCTCGGGAAGTGAAATAAATACCATTTGGAGGCATTTAATGTTCGAGCAAAAACGGCTGATTTTCGACAAAAGAGATAACACCCCCCCATTACGTCATGCTTCAGAAATGTGGAAAATGGTCCGTTTTCAAATGTTTTATTTTTGAACGTCAGTTCACATTTGTAGGTGGATCATCAGTGTTAGAGCTAAAATTAGCATGTTTAAAGTGATTTTCATGCTTCCAGGGGCCCAAAACACAAGATTTATGGAATGGGTAAAAGTGCATGAAAATGGCCAATTTACTCACTCTGAGTTCTCAAAAAGGGTTTCTTCACCCCGGGAAGTGAAATAAATACCATTTGGAGGCATTTAATGTTCGAGCAAAAACGGCTGATTTTCGACAAAAGAGATAACACCCCCCCCCATTACGTCATGCTTCAGAAATGTGGAAAATGGTCCGTTTTCAAATGTTTTATTTTTGAACGTCAGTTCACATTTGTAGGTGGATCATCAGTGTTAGAGCTAAAATTAGCATGTTTAAAGTGATTTTCATGCTTCCAGGGGCTCAGGAAGTTAATTAAATACCATTTGGAGGCATTTAATGTTCGAGCAAAAACGGCTGATTTTCGACAAAAGAGATAACACCCCCCCATTACGTCATGCTTCAGAAATGTGGAAAATGGTCCGTTTTCAAATGTTTTATTTTTGAACGTCAGTTCACATTTGTAGGTGGATCATCAGTGTTAGAGCTAAAATTAGCATGTTTAAAGTGATTTTCATGCTTCCAGGGGCCCAAAACACAAGATTAATGGAATGGTTAAAAGTGCATGAAAATGGCCAATTTACTCACTCTGAGTTCTCAAAAAGGGTTTCTTCACCCCGGGAAGTGAAATAAATACCATTTGGAGGCATTTAATGTTCGAGCAAAAACGGCTGATTTTCGACAAAAGAGATAACACCCCCCCATTACGTCATGCTTCAGAAATGTGGAAAATGGTCCGTTTTCAAATGTTTTATTTTTGAACGTCAGTTCACATTTGTAGGTGGATCATCAGTGTTAGAGCTAAAATTAGCATGTTTAAAGTGATTTTCATGCTTCCAGGGGCTCGGGAAGTTAATTAAATACCATTTGGAGGCATTTAATGTTCGAGCAAAAACGGCTGATTTTCGACAAAAGAGATAACACCCCCCCATTACGTCATGCTTCAGAAATGTGAAAAATGGTCCGTTTTCAAATGTTTTATTTTTGAACGTAAGTTCACATTTGTAGGTGGATCATCAGTGTTAGAGCTAAAATTAGCATGTTTAAAGTGATTTTCATGCTTCCAGGGGCCCAAAACACAAGATTTATGGAATGGTTAAAAGTGCATGAAAATGGCCAATTTACTCACTCTGAGTTCTCAAAAAGGGTTTCTTCACCCCGGGAAGTGAAATAAATACCATTTGGAGGCATTTAATGTTCGAGCAAAAACGGCTGATTTTCGACAAAAGAGATAACACCCCCCCATTACGTCATGCTTCAGAAATGTGGAAAATGGTCCGTTTTCAAATGTTTTATTTTCGAACGTCAGTTCACATTTGTAGGTGGATCATCAGTGTTAGAGCTAAAATTAGCATGTTTAAAGTGATGTTCATGCTTCCAGGGGCTCGGGAAGTTAATTAAATACCATTTGGAGGCATTTAATGTTCGAGCAAAAACGGCTGATTTTCGACAAAAGAGATAACACCCCCCCATTACGTCATGCTTCAGAAATGTGGAAAATGGTCCGTTTTCAAATGTTTTATTTTTGAACGTCAGTTCACATTTGTAGGTGGATCATCAGTGTTAGAGCTAAAATTAGCATGTTTAAAGTGATTTTCATGCTTCCAGGGGCTCGGGAAGTTAATTAAATACCATTTGGAGGCATTTAATGTTCGAGCAAAAACGGCAGATTTTCGACAAAAGAGATAACACCCCCCCATTACGTCATGCTTCAGAAATGTGGAAAATGGTCCGTTTTCAAATGTTTTATTTTTGAACGTCAGTTCACATTTGTAGGTGGATCATCAGTGTTAGAGCTAAAATTAGCATGTTTAAAGTGATTTTCATGCTTCCAGGGGCTCGGGAAGTTAATTAAATACCATTTGGAGGCATTTAATGTTCGAGCAAAAACGGCTGAATTTCAACAAAAGAGATAACACCCCCCCATTACGTCATGCTTCAGAAATGTGGAAAATGGTCCGTTTTCAAATGTTTTATTTTTGAACGTCAGTTCACATTTGTAGGTGGACCATCAGTGTTAGAGCTAAAATTAGCATGTTTAAAGTGATTTTCATGCTTCCAGGGGCCCAAAACACAAGATTTATGGAATGGTTAAAAGTGCATGAAAATGGCCAATTTACTCACTCTGAGTTCTCAAAAAGGGTTTCTTCACCCCGGGAAGTTAATTAAATACCATTTGGAGGCATTTAATGTTCGAGCAAAAACGGCTGATTTTCGACAAAAGAGATAACACCCCCCCATTACGTCATGCTTCAGAAATGTGGAAAATGGTCCGTTTTCAAATGTTTTATTTTTGAACGTCAGTTCACATTTGTAGGTGGATCATCAGTGTTAGAGCTAAAATTAGCATGTTTAAAGTGATTTTCATGCTTCCAGGGGCTCGGGAAGTGAAATAAATACCATTTGGAGGCATTTAATGTTCGAGCAAAAACGGCTGATTTTCGACAAAAGAGATAACACCCCCCCATTACGTCATGCTTCAGAAATGTGGAAAATGGTCCGTTTTCAAATGTTTTATTTTTGAACGTCAGTTCACATTTGTAGGTGGATCATCAGTGTTAGAGCTAAAATTAGCATGTTTAAAGTGATTTTCATGCTTCCAGGGGCTCGGGAAGTTAATTAAATACCATTTGGAGGCATTTAATGTTCGAGCAAAAACGGCTGATTTTCGACAAAAGAGATAACACCCCCCCCATTACGTCATGCTTCAGAAATGTGGAAAATGGTCCGTTTTCAAATGTTTTATTTTTGAACGTCAGTTCACATTTGTAGGTGGATCATCAGTGTTAGAGCTAAAATTAGCATGTTTAAAGTGATTTTCATGCTTCCAGGGGCCCAAAACACAAGATTAATGGAATGGTTAAAAGTGCATGAAAATGGCCAATTTACTCACTCTGAGTTCTCAAAAAGGGTTTCTTCACCCCGGGAAGTTAATTAAATACCATTTGGAGGCATTTAATGTTCGAGCAAAAACGGCTGATTTTCGACAAAAGAGATAACACCCCCCATTACGTCATGCTTCAGAAATGTGGAAAATGGTCCGTTTTCAAATGTTTTATTTTTGAACGTCAGTTCACATTTCTAGGTGGATCATCAGTGTTAGAGCTAAAATTAGCATGTTTAAAGTGATTTTCATGCTTCCAGGGGCCCAAAACACAAGATTTATGGAATGGTTAAAAGTGCATGAAAATGGCCAATTTACTCACTCTGAGTTCTCAAAAAGGGTTTCTTCACCCCGGGAAGTGAAATAAATACCATTTGGAGGCATTTAATGTTCGAGCAAAAACGGCTGATTTTCGACAAAAGAGATAACACCCCCCCATTACGTCATGCTTCAGAAATGTGGAAAATGGTCCGTTTTCAAATGTTTTATTTTCGAACGTCAGTTCACATTTGTAGGTGGATCATCAGTGTTAGAGCTAAAATTAGCATGTTTAAAGTGATGTTCATGCTTCCAGGGGCTCGGGAAGTTAATTAAATACCATTTGGAGGCATTTAATGTTCGAGCAAAAACGGCTGATTTTCGACAAAAGAGATAACACCCCCCCATTACGTCATGCTTCAGAAATGTGGAAAATGGTCCGTTTTCAAATGTTTTATTTTTGAACGTCAGTTCACATTTGTAGGTGGATCATCAGTGTTAGAGCTAAAATTAGCATGTTTAAAGTGATTTTCATGCTTCCAGGGGCTCGGGAAGTGAAATAAATACCATTTGGAGGCATTTAATGTTCGCGCAAAAACGGCTGATTTTCGACAAAAGAGATAACACCCCCCCATTACGTCATGCTTCAGAAATGTGGAAAATGGTCCGTTTTCAAATGTTTTATTTTTGAACGTCAGTTCACATTTGTAGGTGGATCATCAGTGTTAGAGCTAAAATTAGCATGTTTAAAGTGATTTTCATGCTTCCAGGGGCCCAAAACACAAGATTTATGGAATGGTTAAAAGTGCATGAAAATGGCCAATTTACTCACTCTGAGTTCTCAAAAAGGGTTTCTTCACCCCGGGAAGTGAAATAAATACCATTTGGAGGCATTTAATGTTCGAGCAAAAACGGCTGATTTTCGACAAAAGAGATAACACCCCCCCATTACGTCCTGCTTCAGAAATGTGGAAAATGGTCCGTTTTCAAATGTTTTATTTTTGAACGTCAGTTCACATTTGTAGGTGGATCATCAGTGTTAGAGCTAAAATTAGCATGTTTAAAGTGATTTTCATGCTTCCAGGGGCTCGGGAAGTGAAATAAATACCATTTGGAGGCATTTAATGTTCGAGCAAAAACGGCTGATTTTCGACAAAAGAGATAACACCCCCCCATTACGTCATGCTTCAGAAATGTGGAAAATGGTCCGTTTTCAAATGTTTTATTTTTGAACGTCAGTTCACATTTGTAGGTGGATCATCAGTGTTAGAGCTAAAATTAGCATGTTTAAAGTGATTTTCATGCTTCCAGGGGCCCAAAACACAAGATTTATGGAATGGTTAAAAGTGCATGAAAATGGCCAATTTACTCACTCTGAGTTCTCAAAAAGGGTTTCTTCACCCCGGGAAGTGAAATAAATACCATTTGGAGGCATTTAATGTTCGAGCAAAAACGGCTGATTTTCGACAAAAGAGATAACACCCCCCCATTACGTCATGCTTCAGAAATGTGGAAAATGGTCCGTTTTCAAATGTTTCATTTTCGAACGTCAGTTCACATTTGTAGGTGGATCATCAGTGTTAGAGCTAAAATTAGCATGTTTAAAGTGATGTTCATGCTTCCAGGGGCTCGGGAAGTGAAATAAATACCATTTGGAGGCATTTAATGTTCGAGCAAAAACGGCTGATTTTCGACAAAAGAGATAACACCCCCCCATTACGTCATGCTTCAGAAATGTGGAAAATGGTCCATTTTCAAATGTTTTATTTTTGAACGTCAGTTCACATTTGTAGGTGGATCATCAGTGTTAGAGCTAAAATTAGCATGTTTAAAGTGATTTTCATGCTTCCAGGGGCTCGGGAAGTTAATTAAATACCATTTGGAGGCATTTAATGTTCGAGCAAAAACGGCTGATTTTCGACAAAAGAGATAACACCCCCCCCATTACGTCATGCTTCAGAAATGTGGAAAATGGTCCGTTTTCAAATGTTTTATTTTTGAACGTCAGTTCACATTTGTAGGTGGATCATCAGTGTTAGAGCTAAAATTAGCATGTTTAAAGTGATTTTCATGCTTCCAGGGGCCCAAAACACAAGATTTATGGAATGGTTAAAAGTGCATGAAAATGGCCAATTTACTCACTCTGAGTTCTCAAAAAGGGTTTCTTCACCCCGGGAAGTTAATTAAATACCATTTGGAGGCATTTAATGTTCGAGCAAAAACGGCTGATTTTCGACAAAAGAGATAACACCCCCCCATTACGTCATGCTTCAGAAATGTGGAAAATGGTCCGTTTTCAAATGTTTTATTTTTGAACGTCAGTTCACATTTGTAGGTGGATCATCAGTGTTAGAGCTAAAATTAGCATGTTTAAAGTGATTTTCATGCTTCCAGGGGCTCGGGAAGTGAAATAAATACCATTTGGAGGCATTTAATGTTCGAGCAAAAACGGCTGATTTTCGACAAAAGAGATAACACCCCCCCATTACGTCATGCTTCAGAAATGTGGAAAATGGTCATTTTTCAAATGTTTTATTTTTGAACGTCAGTTCACATTTGTAGGTGGATCATCAGTGTTAGAGCTAAAATTAGCATGTTTAAAGTGATTTTCATGCTTCCAGGGGCTCGGGAAGTTAATTAAATACCATTTGGAGGCATTTAATGTTCGAGCAAAAACGGCAGATTTTCGACAAAAGAGATAACACCCCCCCATTACGTCATGCTTCAGAAATGTGGAAAATGGTCCGTTTTCAAATGTTTTATTTTTGAACGTCAGTTCACATTTGTAGGTGGATCATCAGTGTTAGAGCTAAAATTAGCATGTTTAAAGTGATTTTCATGCTTCCAGGGGCTCGGGAAGTTAATTAAATACCATTTGGAGGCATTTAATGTTCGAGCAAAAACGGCTGATTTTCAACAAAAGAGATAACACCCCCCCATTACGTCATGCTTCAGAAATGTGGAAAATGGTCCGTTTTCAAATGTTTTATTTTTGAACGTCAGTTCACATTTGTAGGTGGACCATCAGTGTTAGAGCTAAAATTAGCATGTTTAAAGTGATTTTCATGCTTCCAGGGGCCCAAAACACAAGATTTATGGAATGGTTAAAAGTGCATGAAAATGGCCAATTTACTCACTCTGAGTTCTCAAAAAGGGTTTCTTCACCCCGGGAAGTTAATTAAATACCATTTGGAGGCATTTAATGTTCGAGCAAAAACGGCTGATTTTCGACAAAAGAGATAACACCCCCCCATTACGTCATGCTTCAGAAATGTGGAAAATGGTCCGTTTTCAAATGTTTTATTTTTGAACGTCAGTTCACATTTGTAGGTGGATCATCAGTGTTAGAGCTAAAATTAGCATGTTTAAAGTGATTTTCATGCTTCCAGGGGCTCGGGAAGTGAAATAAATACCATTTGGAGGCATTTAATGTTCGAGCAAAAACGGCTGATTTTCGACAAAAGAGATAACACCCCCCCATTACGTCATGCTTCAGAAATGTGGAAAATGGTCCGTTTTCAAATGTTTTATTTTTGAACGTCAGTTCACATTTGTAGGTGGATCATCAGTGTTAGAGCTAAAATTAGCATGTTTAAAGTGATTTTCATGCTTCCAGGGGCTCGGGAAGTTAATTAAATACCATTTGGAGGCATTTAATGTTCGAGCAAAAACGGCTGATTTTCGACAAAAGAGATAACACCCCCCCATTACGTCATGCTTCAGAAATGTGGAAAATGGTCCGTTTTCAAATGTTTTATTTTTGAACGTCAGTTCACATTTGTAGGTGGATCATCAGTGTTAGAGCTAAAATTAGCATGTTTAAAGTGATTTTCATGCTTCCAGGGGCTCGGGAAGTTAATTAAATACCATTTGGAGGCATTTAATGTTCGAGCAAAAACGGCTGATTTTCGACAAAAGAGATAACACCCCCCCATTACGTCATGCTTCAGAAATGTGGAAAATGGTCCGTTTTGAAATGTTTTATTTTTGAACGTCAGTTCACATTTGTAGGTGGATCATCAGTGTTAGAGCTAAAATTAGCATGTTTAAAGTGATTTTCATGCTTCCAGGGGCTCGGGAAGTTAATTAAATACCATTTGGAGGCATTTAATGTTCGAGCAAAAACGGCTGATTTTCGACAAAAGAGATAACACCCCCCCCATTACGTCATGCTTCAGAAATGTGGAAAATGGTCCGTTTTCAAATGTTTTATTTTTGAACGTCAGTTCACATTTGTAGGTGGATCATCAGTGTTAGAGCTAAAATTAGCATGTTTAAAGTGATTTTCATGCTTCCAGGGGCCCAAAACACAAGATTTATGGAATGGTTAAAAGTGCATGAAAATGGCCAATTTACTCACTCTGAGTTCTCAAAAAGGGTTTCTTCACCCCGGGAAGTTAATTAAATACCATTTGGAGGCATTTAATGTTCGAGCAAAAACGGCTGATTTTCGACAAAAGAGATAACACCCCCCCCATTACGTCATGCTTCAGAAATGTGGAAAATGGTCCGTTTTCAAATGTTTTATTTTTGAACGTCAGTTCACATTTGTAGGTGGATCATCAGTGTTAGAGCTAAAATTAGCATGTTTAAAGTGATTTTCATGCTTCCAGGGGCTCGGGAAGTGAAATAAATACCATTTGGAGGCATTTAATGTTCGAGCAAAAACGGCTGATTTTCGACAAAAGAGATAACACCCAACGTCATGCTTCAGAAATTTGGAAAATGGTCCGTTTTCAAATGTTTTATTTTTGAACGTCAGTTCACATTTGTAGGTGGATCATCAGTGTTAGAGCTAAAATTAGCATGTTTAAAGTGATTTTCATGCTTCCAGGGGCCCAAAACACAAGATTTATGGAATGGTTAAAAGTGCATGAAAATGGCCAATTTACTCACTCTGAGTTCTCAAAAAGGGTTTCTTCACCCCGGGAAGTTAATTAAATACCATTTGGAGGCATTTAATGTTCGAGCAAAAACGGCTGATTTTCGACAAAAGAGATAACACCCCCCCATTACGTCATGCTTCAGAAATGTGGAAAATGGTCCGTTTTCAAATGTTTTATTTTTGAACGTCAGTTCACATTTGTAGGTGGATCATCAGTGTTAGAGCTAAAATTAGCATGTTTAAAGTGATTTTCATGCTTCCAGGGGCTCGGGAAGTGAAATAAATACCATTTGGAGGCATTTAATGTTCGAGCAAAAACGGCTGATTTTCGACAAAAGAGATAACACCCCCCCATTACGTCATGCTTCAGAAATGTGGAAAATGGTCCGTTTTCAAATGTATTATTTTTGAACGTCAGTTCACATTTGTAGGTGGATCATCAGTGTTAGAGCTAAAATTAGCATGTTTAAAGTGATTTTCATGCTTCCAGGGGCTCGGGAAGTTAATTAAATACCATTTGGAGGCATTTAATGTTCGAGCAAAAACGGCTGATTTTCGACAAAAGAGATAACACCCCCCCATTACGTCATGCTTCAGAAATGTGGAAAATGGTCCGTTTTCAAATGTTTTATTTTTGAACGTCAGTTCACATTTGTAGGTGGATCATCAGTGTTAGAGCTAAAATTAGCATGTTTAAAGTGATTTTCATGCTTCCAGGGGCCCAAAACACAAGATTAATGGAATGGTTAAAAGTGCATGAAAATGGCCAATTTACTCACTCTGAGTTCTCAAAAAGGGTTTCTTCACCCCGGGAAGTTAATTAAATACCATTTGGAGGCATTTAATGTTCGAGCAAAAACGGCTGATTTTCGACAAAAGAGATAACACCCCCCCATTACGTCATGCTTTAGAAATGTGGAAAATGGTCCGTTTTGAAATGTTTTATTTTTGAACGTCAGTTCACATTTGTAGGTGGATCATCAGTGTTAGAGCTAAAATTAGCATGTTTAAAGTGATTTTCATGCTTCCAGGGGCTCGGGAAGTTAATTAAATACCATTTGGAGGCATTTAATGTTCGAGCAAAAACGGCTGATTTTCGACAAAAGAGATAACACCCCCCCATTACGTCATGCTTCAGAAATGTGGAAAATGGTCCGTTTTCAAATGTATTATTTTTGAACGTCAGTTCACATTTGTAGGTGGATCATCAGTGTTAGAGCTAAAATTAGCATGTTTAAAGTGATTTTCATGCTTCCAGGGGCTCGGGAAGTTAATTAAATACCATTTGGAGGCATTTAATGTTCGAGCAAAAACGGCAGATTTTCGACAAAAGAGATAACACCCCCCCATTACGTCATGCTTCAGAAATGTGGAAAATGGTCCGTTTTCAAATGTTTTATTTTTGAACGTCAGTTCACATTTGTAGGTGGATCATCAGTGTTAGAGCTAAAATTAGCATGTTTAAAGTGATTTTCATGCTTCCAGGGGCCCAAAACACAAGATTAATGGAATGGTTAAAAGTGCATGAAAACCAATTTACTCACTCTGAGTTCTCAAAAAGGGTTTCTTCACCCCGGGAAGTTAATTAAATACCATTTGGAGGCATTTAATGTTCGAGCAAAAACGGCTGATTTTCGACAAAAGAGATAACACCCCCCATTACGTCATGCTTCAGAAATGTGGAAAATGGTCCGTTTTCAAATGTTTTATTTTTGAACGTCAGTTCACATTTGTAGGTGGATCATCAGTGTTAGAGCTAAAATTAGCATGTTTAAAGTGATTTTCATGCTTCCAGGGGCCCAAAACACAAGATTTATGGAATGGTTAAAAGTGCATGAAAATGGCCAATTTACTCACTCTGAGTTCTCAAAAAGGGTTTCTTCACCCCGGGAAGTTAAATAAATACCATTTGGAGGCATTTAATGTTCGAGCAAAAACGGCTGATTTTCGACAAAAGAGATAACACCCCCCCATTACGTCATGCTTCAGAAATGTGGAAAATGGTCCGTTTTCAAATGTTTTATTTTCGAACGTCAGTTCACATTTGTAGGTGGATCATCAGTGTTAGAGCTAAAATTAGCATGTTTAAAGTGATGTTCATGCTTCCAAGGGCTCGGGAAGTTAATTAAATACCATTTGGAGGCATTTAATGTTCGAGCAAAAACGGCTGATTTTCGACAAAAGAGATAACACCCCCCCATTACGTCATGCTTCAGAAATGTGGAAAATGGTCCGTTTTCAAATGTTTTATTTTTGAACGTCAGTTCACATTTGTAGGTGGATCATCAGTGTTAGAGCTAAAATTAGCATGTTTAAAGTGATTTTCATGCTTCCAGGGGCTCGGGAAGTTAATTAAATACCATTTGGAGGCATTTAATGTTCGAGCAAAAACGGCTGATTTTCGACAAAAGAGATAACACCCCCCCATTACGTCATGCTTCAGAAATGTGGAAAATGGTCCGTTTTCAAATGTTTTTATTTTTGAACGTCAGTTCACATTTGTAGGTGGATCATCAGTGTTAGAGCTAAAATTAGCATGTTTAAAGTGATTTTCATGCTTCCAGGGGCTCGGGAAGTTAATTAAATACCATTTGGAGGCATTTAATGTTCGAGCAAAAACGGCTGATTTTTCGACAAAAGAGATAACACCCCCCCCATTACGTCATGCTTCAGAAATGTGGAAAATGGTCCGTTTTCAAATGTTTTATTTTTGAACGTCAGTTTACATTTGTAGGTGGATCATCAGTGTTAGAGCTAAAATTAGCATGTTTTAAAGTGATTTTCATGCTTCCAGGGGCCCAAAACACAAGATTTATGGAATGGTTAAAAGTGCATGAAAATGGCCAATTTACTCACTCTGAGTTCTCAAAAAGGGTTTCTTCACCCCGGGAAGTTAATTAAATACCATTTGGAGGCATTTAATGTTCGAGCAAAAACGGCTGATTTTCGACAAAAGAGATAACACCCCCCCCATTACGTCATGCTTCAGAAATGTGGAAAATGGTCCGTTTTCAAATGTTTTATTTTTGAACGTCAGTTCACATTTGTAGGTGGATCATCAGTGTTAGAGCTAAAATTAGCATGTTTAAAGTGATTTTCATGCTTCCAGGGGCTCGGGAAGTGAAATAAATACCATTTGGAGGCATTTAATGTTCGAGCAAAAACGGCTGATTTTCGACAAAAGAGATAACACCCCCCCCATTACGTCATGCTTCAGAAATGTGGAAAATGGTCCGTTTTCAAATGTTTTATTTTTGAACGTCAGTTCACATTTGTAGGTGGATCATCAGTGTTAGAGCTAAAATTAGCATGTTTAAAGTGATTTTCATGCTTCCAGGGGCCCAAAACACAAGATTTATGGAATGGGTAAAAGTGCATGAAAATGGCCAATTTACTCACTCTGAGTTCTCAAAAAGGGTTTCTTCACCCCGGGAAGTGAAATAAATACCATTTGGAGGCATTTAATGTTCGAGCAAAAACGGCTGATTTTCGACAAAAGAGATAACACCCCCCCCCATTACGTCATGCTTCAGAAATGTGGAAAATGGTCCGTTTTCAAATGTTTTATTTTTGAACGTCAGTTCACATTTGTAGGTGGATCATCAGTGTTAGAGCTAAAATTAGCATGTTTAAAGTGATTTTCATGCTTCCAGGGGCTCGGGAAGTTAATTAAATACCATTTGGAGGCATTTAATGTTCGAGCAAAAACGGCTGATTTTCGACAAAAGAGATAACACCCCCCCATTACGTCATGCTTCAGAAATGTGGAAAATGGTCCGTTTTCAAATGTTTTATTTTTGAACGTCAGTTCACATTTGTAGGTGGATCATCAGTGTTAGAGCTAAAATTAGCATGTTTAAAGTGATTTTCATGCTTCCAGGGGCTCGGGAAGTGAAATAAATACCATTTGGAGGCATTTAATGTTCGCGCAAAAACGGCTGATTTTCGACAAAAGAGATAACACCCCCCCATTACGTCATGCTTCAGAAATGTGGAAAATGGTCCGTTTTCAAATGTTTTATTTTTGAACGTCAGTTCACATTTGTAGGTGGATCATCAGTGTTAGAGCTAAAATTAGCATGTTTAAAGTGATTTTCATGCTTCCAGGGGCCCAAAACACAAGATTTATGGAATGGTTAAAAGTGCATGAAAATGGCCAATTTACTCACTCTGAGTTCTCAAAAAGGGTTTCTTCACCCCGGGAAGTGAAATAAATACCATTTGGAGGCATTTAATGTTCGAGCAAAAACGGCTGATTTTCGACAAAAGAGATAACACCCCCCCATTACGTCCTGCTTCAGAAATGTGGAAAATGGTCCGTTTTCAAATGTTTTATTTTTGAACGTCAGTTCACATTTGTAGGTGGATCATCAGTGTTAGAGCTAAAATTAGCATGTTTAAAGTGATTTTCATGCTTCCAGGGGCTCGGGAAGTTAATTAAATACAATTTGGAGGCATTTAATGTTCGAGCAAAAACGGCTGATTTTCGACAAAAGAGATAACACCCCCCCATTACGTCATGCTTCAGAAATGTGGAAAATGGTCCGTTTTCAAATGTTTTATTTTTGAACGTCAGTTCACATTTGTAGGTGGATCATCAGTGTTAGAGCTAAAATTAGCATGTTTAAAGTGATTTTCATGCTTCCAGGGGCCCAAAACACAAGATTAATGGAATGGTTAAAAGTGCATGAAAATGGCTAATTTACTCACTCTGAGTTCTCAAAAAGGGTTTCTTCACCCCGGGAAGTGAAATAAATACCATTTGGAGGCATTTAATGTTCGAGCAAAAACGGCTGATTTTCGACAAAAGAGATAACACCCCCCCATTACGTCATGCTTCAGAAATGTGGAAAATCGTCCGTTTTCAAATGTTTTATTTTTGAACGTCAGTTCACATTTGTAGGTGGATCATCAGTGTTAGAGCTAAAATTAGCATGTTTAAAGTGATTTTCATGCTTCCAGGGGCTCGGGAAGTTAATTAAATACCATTTGGAGGCATTTAATGTTCGAGCAAAAACAGCAGATTTTCGACAAAAGAGATAACACCCCCCCATTACGTCATGCTTCAGAAATGTGGAAAATGGTCCGTTTTCAAATGTTTTATTTTTGAACGTCAGTTCACATTTGTAGGTGGATCATCAGTGTTAGAGCTAAAATTAGCATGTTTAAAGTGATTTTCATGCTTCCAGGGGCTCGGGAAGTGAAATAAATACCATTTGGAGGCATTTAATGTTCGCGCAAAAACGGCTGATTTTCGACAAAAGAGATAACACCCCCCCATTACGTCATGCTTCAGAAATGTGGAAAATGGTCCGTTTTCAAATGTTTTATTTTTGAACGTCAGTTCACATTTGTAGGTGGATCATCAGTGTTAGAGCTAAAATTAGCATGTTTAAAGTGATTTTCATGCTTCCAGGGGCCCAAAACACAAGATTTATGGAATGGTTAAAAGTGCATGAAAATGGCCAATTTACTCACTCTGAGTTCTCAAAAAGGGTTTCTTCACCCCGGGAAGTGAAATAAATACCATTTGGAGGCATTTAATGTTCGAGCAAAAACGGCTGATTTTCGACAAAAGAGATAACACCCCCCCATTACGTCCTGCTTCAGAAATGTGGAAAATGGTCCGTTTTCAAATGTTTTATTTTTGAACGTCAGTTCACATTTGTAGGTGGATCATCAGTGTTAGAGCTAAAATTAGCATGTTTAAAGTGATTTTCATGCTTCCAGGCGCTCGGGAAGTTAATTAAATACAATTTGGAGGCATTTAATGTTCGAGCAAAAACGGCTGATTTTCGACAAAAGAGATAACACCCCCCCATTACGTCATGCTTCAGAAATGTGGAAAATGGTCCGTTTTCAAATGTTTTATTTTTGAACGTCAGTTCACATTTGTAGGTGGATCATCAGTGTTAGAGCTAAAATTAGCATGTTTAAAGTGATTTTCATGCTTCCAGGGGCCCAAAACACAAGATTAATGGAATGGTTAAAAGTGCATGAAAATGGCCAATTTACTCACTCTGAGTTCTCAAAAAGGGTTTCTTCACCCCGGGAAGTGAAATAAATACCATTTGGAGGCATTTAATGTTCGAGCAAAAACGGCTGATTTTCGACAAAAGAGATAACACCCCCCCCATTACGTCATGCTTCAGAAATGTGGAAAATGGTCCGTTTTCAAATGTTTTATTTTTGAACGTCAGTTCACATTTGTAGGTGGATCATCAGTGTTAGAGCTAAAATTAGCATGTTTAAAGTGATTTTCATGCTTCCAGGGGCTCGGGAAGTTAATTAAATACCATTTGGAGGCATTTAATGTTCGAGCAAAAACGGCAGATTTTCGACAAAAGAGATAACACCCCCCCATTACGTCATGCTTCAGAAATGTGGAAAATGGTCCGTTTTCAAATGTTTTATTTTTGAACGTCAGTTCACATTTGTAGGTGGATCATCAGTGTTAGAGCTAAAATTAGCATGTTTAAAGTGATTTTCATGCTTCCAGGGGCTCGGGAAGTTAATTAAATACCATTTGGAGGCATTTAATGTTCGAGCAAAAACGGCTGATTTTCAACAAAAGAGATAACACCCCCCCATTACGTCATGCTTCAGAAATGTGGAAAATGGTCCGTTTTCAAATGTTTTATTTTTGAACGTCAGTTCACATTTGTAGGTGGACCATCAGTGTTAGAGCTAAAATTAGCATGTTTAAAGTGATTTTCATGCTTCCAGGGGCCCAAAACACAAGATTTATGGAATGGTTAAAAGTGCATGAAAATGGCCAATTTACTCACTCTGAGTTCTCAAAAAGGGTTTCTTCACCCCGGGAAGTTAATTAAATACCATTTGGAGGCATTTAATGTTCGAGCAAAAACGGCTGATTTTCGACAAAAGAGATAACACCCCCCCATTACGTCATGCTTCAGAAATGTGGAAAATGGTCCGTTTTCAAATGTTTTATTTTTGAACGTCAGTTCACATTTGTAGGTGGATCATCAGTGTTAGAGCTAAAATTAGCATGTTTAAAGTGATTTTCATGCTTCCAGGGGCCCAAAACACAAGATTTATGGAATGGGTAAAAGTGCATGAAAATGGCCAATTTACTCACTCTGAGTTCTCAAAAAGGGTTTCTTCACCCCGGGAAGTGAAATAAATACCATTTGGAGGCATTTAATGTTCGAGCAAAAACGGCTGATTTTCGACAAAAGAGATAACACCCCCCCCATTACGTCATGCTTCAGAAATGTGGAAAATGGTCCGTTTTCAAATGTTTTATTTTTGAACGTCAGTTCACATTTGTAGGTGGATCATCAGTGTTAGAGCTAAAATTAGCATGTTTAAAGTGATTTTCATGCTTCCAGGGGCTCGGGAAGTTAATTAAATACCATTTGGAGGCATTTAATGTTCGAGCAAAAACGGCTGATTTTCGACAAAAGAGATAACACCCCCCCATTACGTCATGCTTCAGAAATGTGGAAAATGGTCCGTTTTCAAATGTTTTATTTTTGAACGTCAGTTCACATTTGTAGGTGGATCATCAGTGTTAGAGCTAAAATTAGCATGTTTAAAGTGATTTTCATGCTTCCAGGGGCTCGGGAAGTGAAATAAATACCATTTGGAGGCATTTAATGTTCGCGCAAAAACGGCTGATTTTCGACAAAAGAGATAACACCCCCCCATTACGTCATGCTTCAGAAATGTGGAAAATGGTCCGTTTTCAAATGTTTTATTTTTGAACGTCAGTTCACATTTGTAGGTGGATCATCAGTGTTAGAGCTAAAATTAGCATGTTTAAAGTGATTTTCATGCTTCCAGGGGCCCAAAACACAAGATTTATGGAATGGTTAAAAGTGCATGAAAATGGCCAATTTACTCACTCTGAGTTCTCAAAAAGGGTTTCTTCACCCCGTGAAGTGAAATAAATACCATTTGGAGGCATTTAATGTTCGAGCAAAAACGGCTGATTTTCGACAAAAGAGATAACACCCCCCCATTACGTCCTGCTTCAGAAATGTGGAAAATGGTCCGTTTTCAAATGTTTTATTTTTGAACGTCAGTTCACATTTGTAGGTGGATCATCAGTGTTAGAGCTAAAATTAGCATGTTTAAAGTGATTTTCATGCTTCCAGGGGCTCGGGAAGTTAATTAAATACAATTTGGAGGCATTTAATGTTCGAGCAAAAACGGCTGATTTTCGACAAAAGAGATAACACCCCCCCATTACGTCATGCTTCAGAAATGTGGAAAATGGTCCGTTTTCAAATGTTTTATTTTTGAACGTCAGTTCACATTTGTAGGTGGATCATCAGTGTTAGAGCTAAAATTAGCATGTTTAAAGTGATTTTCATGCTTCCAGGGGCCCAAAACACAAGATTAATGGAATGGTTAAAAGTGCATGAAAATGGCCAATTTACTCACTCTGAGTTCTCAAAAAGGGTTTCTTCACCCCGGGAAGTGAAATAAATACCATTTGGAGGCATTTAATGTTCGAGCAAAAACGGCTGATTTTCGACAAAAGAGATAACACCCCCCCATTACGTCATGCTTCAGAAATGTGGAAAATGGTCCGTTTTCAAATGTTTTATTTTTGAACGTCAGTTCACATTTGTAGGTGGATCATCAGTGTTAGAGCTAAAATTAGCATGTTTAAAGTGATTTTCATGCTTCCAGGGGCTCGGGAAGTTAATTAAATACCATTTGGAGGCATTTAATGTTCGAGCAAAAACGGCAGATTTTCGACAAAAGAGATAACACCCCCCCATTACGTCATGCTTCAGAAATGTGGAAAATGGTCCGTTTTCAAATGTTTTATTTTTGAACGTCAGTTCACATTTGTAGGTGGATCATCAGTGTTAGAGCTAAAATTAGCATGTTTAAAGTGATTTTCATGCTTCCAGGGGCTCGGGAAGTGAAATAAATACCATTTGGAGGCATTTAATGTTCGAGCAAAAACGGCTGATTTTCGACAAAAGAGATAACACCCAACGTCATGCTTCAGAAATTTGGAAAATGGTCCGTTTTCAAATGTTTTATTTTTGAACGTCAGTTCACATTTGTAGGTGGATCATCAGTGTTAGAGCTAAAATTAGCATGTTTAAAGTGATTTTCATGCTTCCAGGGGCCCAAAACACAAGATTTATGGAATGGTTAAAAGTGCATGAAAATGGCCAATTTACTCACTCTGAGTTCTCAAAAAGGGTTTCTTCACCCCGGGAAGTTAATTAAATACCATTTGGAGGCATTTAATGTTCGAGCAAAAACGGCTGATTTTCGACAAAAGAGATAACACCCCCCCATTACGTCATGCTTCAGAAATGTGGAAAATGGTCCGTTTTCAAATGTTTTATTTTTGAACGTCAGTTCACATTTGTAGGTGGATCATCAGTGTTAGAGCTAAAATTAGCATGTTTAAAGTGATTTTCATGCTTCCAGGGGCTCGGGAAGTGAAATAAATACCATTTGGAGGCATTTAATGTTCGAGCAAAAACGGCTGATTTTCGACAAAAGAGATAACACCCCCCCATTACGTCATGCTTCAGAAATGTGGAAAATGGTCCGTTTTCAAATGTATTATTTTTGAACGTCAGTTCACATTTGTAGGTGGATCATCAGTGTTAGAGCTAAAATTAGCATGTTTAAAGTGATTTTCATGCTTCCAGGGGCTCGGGAAGTTAATTAAATACCATTTGGAGGCATTTAATGTTCGAGCAAAAACGGCTGATTTTCGACAAAAGAGATAACACCCCCCCATTACGTCATGCTTCAGAAATGTGGAAAATGGTCCGTTTTCAAATGTTTTATTTTTGAACGTCAGTTCACATTTGTAGGTGGATCATCAGTGTTAGAGCTAAAATTAGCATGTTTAAAGTGATTTTCATGCTTCCAGGGGCCCAAAACACAAGATTAATGGAATGGTTAAAAGTGCATGAAAATGGCCAATTTACTCACTCTGAGTTCTCAAAAAGGGTTTCTTCACCCCGGGAAGTTAATTAAATACCATTTGGAGGCATTTAATGTTCGAGCAAAAACGGCTGATTTTCGACAAAAGAGATAACACCCCCCATTACGTCATGCTTCAGAAATGTGGAAAATGGTCCGTTTTCAAATGTTTTATTTTTGAACGTCAGTTCACATTTGTAGGTGGATCATCAGTGTTAGAGCTAAAATTAGCATGTTTAAAGTGATTTTCATGCTTCCAGGGGCCCAAAACACAAGATTTATGGAATGGTTAAAAGTGCATGAAAATGGCCAATTTACTCACTCTGAGTTCTCAAAAAGGGTTTCTTCACCCCGGGAAGTGAAATAAATACCATTTGGAGGCATTTAATGTTCGAGCAAAAACGGCTGATTTTCGACAAAAGAGATAACACCCCCCCATTACGTCATGCTTCAGAAATGTGGAAAATGGTCCGTTTTCAAATGTTTTATTTTCGAACGTCAGTTCACATTTGTAGGTGGATCATCAGTGTTAGAGCTAAAATTAGCATGTTTAAAGTGATGTTCATGCTTCCAGGGGCTCGGGAAGTTAATTAAATACCATTTGGAGGCATTTAATGTTCGAGCAAAAACGGCTGATTTTCGACAAAAGAGATAACACCCCCCCATTACGTCATGCTTCAGAAATGTGGAAAATGGTCCGTTTTCAAATGTTTTATTTTTGAACGTCAGTTCACATTTGTAGGTGGATCATCAGTGTTAGAGCTAAAATTAGCATGTTTAAAGTGATTTTCATGCTTCCAGGGGCCCAAAACACAAGATTTATGGAATGGGTAAAAGTGCATGAAAATGGCCAATTTACTCACTCTGAGTTCTCAAAAAGGGTTTCTTCACCCCGGGAAGTGAAATAAATACCATTTGGAGGCATTTAATGTTCGAGCAAAAACGGCTGATTTTCGACAAAAGAGATAACACCCCCCCCATTACGTCATGCTTCAGAAATGTGGAAAATGGTCCGTTTTCAAATGTTTTATTTTTGAACGTCAGTTCACATTTGTAGGTGGATCATCGGTGTTAGAGCTAAAATTAGCATGTTTAAAGTGATTTTCATGCTTCCAGGGGCTCGGGAAGTTAATTAAATACCATTTGGAGGCATTTAATGTTCGAGCAAAAACGGCTGATTTTCGACAAAAGAGATAACACCCCCCCATTACGTCATGCTTCAGAAATGTGGAAAATGGTCCGTTTTCAAATGTTTTTATTTTTGAACGTCAGTTCACATTTGTAGGTGGATCATCAGTGTTAGAGCTAAAATTAGCATGTTTAAAGTGATTTTCATGCTTCCAGGGGCTCGGGAAGTTAATTAAATACCATTTGGAGGCATTTAATGTTCGAGCAAAAACGGCTGATTTTCGACAAAAGAGATAACACCCCCCCATTACGTCATGCTTTAGAAATGTGGAAAATGGTCCGTTTTGAAATGTTTTATTTTTGAACGTCAGTTCACATTTGTAGGTGGATCATCAGTGTTAGAGCTAAAATTAGCATGTTTAAAGTGATTTTCATGCTTCCAGGGGCTCGGGAAGTTAATTAAATACCATTTGGAGGCATTTAATGTTCGAGCAAAAACGGCTGATTTTCGACAAAAGAGATAACACCCCCCCCATTACGTCATGCTTCAGAAATGTGGAAAATGGTCCGTTTTCAAATGTTTTATTTTTGAACGTCAGTTTACATTTGTAGGTGGATCATCAGTGTTAGAGCTAAAATTAGCATGTTTAAAGTGATTTTCATGCTTCCAGGGGCCCAAAACACAAGATTTATGGAATGGTTAAAAGTGCATGAAAATGGCCAATTTACTCACTCTGAGTTCTCAAAAAGGGTTTCTTCACCCCGGGAAGTTAATTAAATACCATTTGGAGGCATTTAATGTTCGAGCAAAAACGGCTGATTTTCGACAAAAGAGATAACACCCCCCCCATTACGTCATGCTTCAGAAATGTGGAAAATGGTCCGTTTTCAAATGTTTTATTTTTGAAAGTCAGTTCACATTTGTAGGTGGATCATCAGTGTTAGAGCTAAAATTAGCATGTTTAAAGTGATTTTCATGCTTCCAGGGGCTCGGGAAGTGAAATAAATACCATTTGGAGGCATTTAATGTTCGAGCAAAAACGGCTGATTTTCGACAAAAGAGATAACACCCCCCCATTACGTCATGCTTCAGAAATGTGGAAAATGGTCCGTTTTCAAATGTTTTATTTTTGAACGTCAGTTCACATTTGTAGGTGGATCATCAGTGTTAGAGCTAAAATTAGCATGTTTAAAGTGATTTTCATGCTTCCAGGGGCCCAAAACACAAGATTTATGGAATGGGTAAAAGTGCATGAAAATGGCCAATTTACTCACTCTGAGTTCTCAAAAAGGGTTTCTTCACCCCGGGAAGTGAAATAAATACCATTTGGAGGCATTTAATGTTCGAGCAAAAACGGCTGATTTTCGACAAAAGAGATAACACCCCCCCCCATTACGTCATGCTTCAGAAATGTGGAAAATGGTCCGTTTTCAAATGTTTTATTTTTGAACGTCAGTTCACATTTGTAGGTGGATCATCAGTGTTAGAGCTAAAATTAGCATGTTTAAAGTGATTTTCATGCTTCCAGGGGCTCGGGAAGTTAATTAAATACCATTTGGAGGCATTTAATGTTCGAGCAAAAACGGCTGATTTTCGACAAAAGAGATAACACCCCCCCATTACGTCATGCTTCAGAAATGTGGAAAATGGTCCGTTTTCAAATGTTTTATTTTTGAACGTCAGTTCACATTTGTAGGTGGATCATCAGTGTTAGAGCTAAAATTAGCATGTTTAAAGTGATTTTCATGCTTCCAGGGGCTCGGGAAGTGAAATAAATACCATTTGGAGGCATTTAATGTTCGCGCAAAAACGGCTGATTTTCGACAAAAGAGATAACACCCCCCCATTAAGTCATGCTTCAGAAATGTGGAAAATGGTCCGTTTTCAAATGTTTTATTTTTGAACGTCAGTTCACATTTGTAGGTGGATCATCAGTGTTAGAGCTAAAATTAGCATGTTTAAAGTGATTTTCATGCTTCCAGGGGCCCAAAACACAAGATTTATGGAATGGTTAAAAGTGCATGAAAATGGCCAATTTACTCACTCTGAGTTCTCAAAAAGGGTTTCTTCACCCCGGGAAGTGAAATAAATACCATTTGGAGGCATTTAATGTTCGAGCAAAAACGGCTGATTTTCGACAAAAGAGATAACACCCCCCCATTACGTCCTGCTTCAGAAATGTGGAAAATGGTCCGTTTTCAAATGTTTTATTTTTGAACGTCAGTTCACATTTGTAGGTGGATCATCAGTGTTAGAGCTAAAATTAGCATGTTTAAAGTGATTTTCATGCTTCCAGGGGCTCGGGAAGTTAATTAAATACAATTTGGAGGCATTTAATGTTCGAGCAAAAACGGCTGATTTTCGACAAAAGAGATAACACCCCCCCATTACGTCATGCTTCAGAAATGTGGAAAATGGTCCGTTTTCAAATGTTTTATTTTTGAACGTCAGTTCACATTTGTAGGTGGATCATCAGTGTTAGAGCTAAAATTAGCATGTTTAAAGTGATTTTCATGCTTCCAGGGGCCCAAAACACAAGATTAATGGAATGGTTAAAAGTGCATGAAAATGGCCAATTTACTCACTCTGAGTTCTCAAAAAGGGTTTCTTCACCCCGGGAAGTGAAATAAATACCATTTGGAGGCATTTAATGTTCGAGCAAAAACGGCTGATTTTCGACAAAAGAGATAACACCCCCCCATTACGTCATGCTTCAGAAATGTGGAAAATCGTCCGTTTTCAAATGTTTTATTTTTGAACGTCAGTTCACATTTGTAGGTGGATCATCAGTGTTAGAGCTAAAATTAGCATGTTTAAAGTGATTTTCATGCTTCCAGGGGCTCGGGAAGTTAATTAAATACCATTTGGAGGCATTTAATGTTCGAGCAAAAACGGCAGATTTTCGACAAAAGAGATAACACCCCCCCATTACGTCATGCTTCAGAAATGTGGAAAATGGTCCGTTTTCAAATGTTTTATTTTTGAACGTCAGTTCACATTTGTAGGTGGATCATCAGTGTTAGAGCTAAAATTAGCATGTTTAAAGTGATTTTCATGCTTCCAGGGGCTCGGGAAGTGAAATAAATACCATTTGGAGGCATTTAATGTTCGCGCAAAAACGGCTGATTTTCGACAAAAGAGATAACACCCCCCCATTACGTCATGCTTCAGAAATGTGGAAAATGGTCCGTTTTCAAATGTTTTATTTTTGAACGTCAGTTCACATTTGTAGGTGGATCATCAGTGTCAGAGCTAAAATTAGCATGTTTAAAGTGATTTTCATGCTTCCAGGGGCCCAAAACACAAGATTTATGGAATGGTTAAAAGTGCATGAAAATGGCCAATTTACTCACTCTGAGTTCTCAAAAAGGGTTTCTTCACCCCGGGAAGTGAAATAAATACCATTTGGAGGCATTTAATGTTCGAGCAAAAACGGCTGATTTTCGACAAAAGAGATAACACCCCCCCATTACGTCCTGCTTCAGAAATGTGGAAAATGGTCCGTTTTCAAATGTTTTATTTTTGAACGTCAGTTCACATTTGTAGGTGGATCATCAGTGTTAGAGCTAAAATTAGCATGTTTAAAGTGATTTTCATGCTTCCAGGCGCTCGGGAAGTTAATTAAATACAATTTGGAGGCATTTAATGTTCGAGCAAAAACGGCTGATTTTCGACAAAAGAGATAACACCCCCCCATTACGTCATGCTTCAGAAATGTGGAAAATGGTCCGTTTTCAAATGTTTTATTTTTGAACGTCAGTTCACATTTGTAGGTGGATCATCAGTGTTAGAGCTAAAATTAGCATGTTTAAAGTGATTTTCATGCTTCCAGGGGCCCAAAACACAAGATTAATGGAATGGTTAAAAGTGCATGAAAATGGCCAATTTACTCACTCTGAGTTCTCAAAAAGGGTTTCTTCACCCCGGGAAGTGAAATAAATACCATTTGGAGGCATTTAATGTTCGAGCAAAAACGGCTGATTTTCGACAAAAGAGATAACACCCCCCCATTACGTCATGCTTCAGAAATGTGGAAAATGGTCCGTTTTCAAATGTTTTATTTTTGAACGTCAGTTCACATTTGTAGGTGGATCATCAGTGTTAGAGCTAAAATTAGCATGTTTAAAGTGATTTTCATGCTTCCAGGGGCTCGGGAAGTTAATTAAATACCATTTGGAGGCATTTAATGTTCGAGCAAAAACGGCAGATTTTCGACAAAAGAGATAACACCCCCCCATTACGTCATGCTTCAGAAATGTGGAAAATGGTCCGTTTTCAAATGTTTTATTTTTGAACGTCAGTTCACATTTGTAGGTGGATCATCAGTGTTAGAGCTAAAATTAGCATGTTTAAAGTGATTTTCATGCTTCCAGGGGCTCGGGAAGTTAATTAAATACCATTTGGAGGCATTTAATGTTCGAGCAAAAACGGCTGATTTTCAACAAAAGAGATAACACCCCCCCATTACGTCATGCTTCAGAAATGTGGAAAATGGTCCGTTTTCAAATGTTTTATTTTTGAACGTCAGTTCACATTTGTAGGTGGACCATCAGTGTTAGAGCTAAAATTAGCATGTTTAAAGTGATTTTCATGCTTCCAGGGGCCCAAAACACAAGATTTATGGAATGGTTAAAAGTGCATGAAAATGGCCAATTTACTCACTCTGAGTTCTCAAAAAGGGTTTCTTCACCCCGGGAAGTTAATTAAATACCATTTGGAGGCATTTAATGTTCGAGCAAAAACGGCTGATTTTCGACAAAAGAGATAACACCCCCCCATTACGTCATGCTTCAGAAATGTGGAAAATGGTCCGTTTTCAAATGTTTTATTTTTGAACGTCAGTTCACATTTGTAGGTGGATCATCAGTGTTAGAGCTAAAATTAGCATGTTTAAAGTGATTTTCATGCTTCCAGGGGCCCAAAACACAAGATTTATGGAATGGGTAAAAGTGCATGAAAATGGCCAATTTACTCACTCTGAGTTCTCAAAAAGGGTTTCTTCACCCCGGGAAGTGAAATAAATACCATTTGGAGGCATTTAATGTTCGAGCAAAAACGGCTGATTTTCGACAAAAGAGATAACACCCCCCCCCCATTACGTCATGCTTCAGAAATGTGGAAAATGGTCCGTTTTCAAATGTTTTATTTTTGAACGTCAGTTCACATTTGTAGGTGGATCATCAGTGTTAGAGCTAAAATTAGCATGTTTAAAGTGATTTTCATGCTTCCAGGGGCTCGGGAAGTTAATTAAATACCATTTGGAGGCATTTAATGTTCGAGCAAAAACGGCTGATTTTCGACAAAAGAGATAACACCCCCCCATTACGTCATGCTTCAGAAATGTGGAAAATGGTCCGTTTTCAAATGTTTTATTTTTGAACGTCAGTTCACATTTGTAGGTGGATCATCAGTGTTAGAGCTAAAATTAGCATGTTTAAAGTGATTTTCATGCTTCCAGGGGCTCGGGAAGTGAAATAAATACCATTTGGAGGCATTTAATGTTCGCGCAAAAACGGCTGATTTTCGACAAAAGAGATAACACCCCCCCATTACGTCATGCTTCAGAAATGTGGAAAATGGTCCGTTTTCAAATGTTTTATTTTTGAACGTCAGTTCACATTTGTAGGTGGATCATCAGTGTTAGAGCTAAAATTAGCATGTTTAAAGTGATTTTCATGCTTCCAGGGGCCCAAAACACAAGATTTATGGAATGGTTAAAAGTGCATGAAAATGGCCAATTTACTCACTCTGAGTTCTCAAAAAGGGTTTCTTCACCCCGGGAAGTGAAATAAATACCATTTGGAGGCATTTAATGTTCGAGCAAAAACGGCTGATTTTCGACAAAAGAGATAACACCCCCCCATTACGTCCTGCTTCAGAAATGTGGAAAATGGTCCGTTTTCAAATGTTTTATTTTTGAACGTCAGTTCACATTTGTAGGTGGATCATCAGTGTTAGAGCTAAAATTAGCATGTTTAAAGTGATTTTCATGCTTCCAGGGGCTCGGGAAGTTAATTAAATACAATTTGGAGGCATTTAATGTTCGAGCAAAAACGGCTGATTTTCGACAAAAGAGATAACACCCCCCCATTACGTCATGCTTCAGAAATGTGGAAAATGGTCCGTTTTCAAATGTTTTATTTTTGAACGTCAGTTCACATTTGTAGGTGGATCATCAGTGTTAGAGCTAAAATTAGCATGTTTAAAGTGATTTTCATGCTTCCAGGGGCCCAAAACACAAGATTAATGGAATGGTTAAAAGTGCATGAAAATGGCCAATTTACTCACTCTGAGTTCTCAAAAAGGGTTTCTTCACCCCGGGAAGTGAAATAAATACCATTTGGAGGCATTTAATGTTCGAGCAAAAACGGCTGATTTTCGACAAAAGAGATAACACCCCCCCATTACGTCATGCTTCAGAAATGTGGAAAATGGTCCGTTTTCAAATGTTTTATTTTTGAACGTCAGTTCACATTTGTAGGTGGATCATCAGTGTTAGAGCTAAAATTAGCATGTTTAAAGTGATTTTCATGCTTCCAGGGGCTCGGGAAGTTAATTAAATACCATTTGGAGGCATTTAATGTTCGAGCAAAAACGGCAGATTTTCGACAAAAGAGATAACACCCCCCCATTACGTCATGCTTCAGAAATGTGGAAAATGGTCCGTTTTCAAATGTTTTATTTTTGAACGTCAGTTCACATTTGTAGGTGGATCATCAGTGTTAGAGCTAAAATTAGCATGTTTAAAGTGATTTTCATGCTTCCAGGGGCTCGGGAAGTGAAATAAATACCATTTGGAGGCATTTAATGTTCGCGCAAAAACGGCTGATTTTCGACAAAAGAGATAACACCCCCCCATTACGTCATGCTTCAGAAATGTGGAAAATGGTCCGTTTTCAAATGTTTTATTTTTGAACGTCAGTTCACATTTGTAGGTGGATCATCAGTGTTAGAGCTAAAATTAGCATGTTTAAAGTGATTTTCATGCTTCCAGGGGCCCAAAACACAAGATTTATGGAATGGTTAAAAGTGCATGAAAATGGCCAATTTACTCACTCTGAGTTCTCAAAAAGGGTTTCTTCACCCCGGGAAGTGAAATAAATACCATTTGGAGGCATTTAATGTTCGAGCAAAAACGGCTGATTTTCGACAAAAGAGATAACACCCCCCCATTACGTCATGCTTCAGAAATGTGGAAAATGGTCCGTTTTCAAATGTTTTATTTTCGAACGTCAGTTCACATTTGTAGGTGGATCATCAGTGTTAGAGCTAAAATTAGCATGTTTAAAGTGATGTTCATGCTTCCAGGGGCTCGGGAAGTTAATTAAATACCATTTGGAGGCATTTAATGTTCGAGCAAAAACGGCTGATTTTCGACAAAAGAGATAACACCCCCCCATTACGTCATGCTTCAGAAATGTGGAAAATGGTCCATTTTCAAATGTTTTATTTTTGAACGTCAGTTCACATTTGTAGGTGGATCATCAGTGTTAGAGCTAAAATTAGCATGTTTAAAGTGATTTTCATGCTTCCAGGGGCCCAAAACACAAGATTTATGGAATGGTTAAAAGTGCATGAAAATGGCCAATTTACTCACTCTGAGTTCTCAAAAAGGGTTTCTTCACCCCGGGAAGTGAAATAAATACCATTTGGAGGCATTTAATGTTCGAGCAAAAACGGCTGATTTTCGACAAAAGAGATAACACCCCCCCATTACGTCATGCTTCAGAAATGTGGAAAATGGTCCGTTTTCAAATGTTTTATTTTCGAACGTCAGTTCACATTTGTAGGTGGATCATCAGTGTTAGAGCTAAAATTAGCATGTTTAAAGTGATGTTCATGCTTCCAGGGGCTCGGGAAGTTAATTAAATACCATTTGGAGGCATTTAATGTTCGAGCAAAAACGGCTGATTTTCGACAAAAGAGATAACACCCCCCATTACGTCATGCTTCAGAAATGTGGAAAATGGTCCATTTTCAAATGTTTTATTTTTGAACGTCAGTTCACATTTGTAGGTGGATCATCAGTGTTAGAGCTAAAATTAGCATGTTTAAAGTGATTTTCATGCTTCCAGGGGCTCGGGAAGTTAATTAAATACCATTTGGAGGCATTTAATGTTCGAGCAAAAACGGCTGATTTTCGACAAAAGAGATAACACCCCCCCCATTACGTCATGCTTCAGAAATGTGGAAAATGGTCCGTTTTCAAATGTTTTATTTTTGAACGTCAGTTCACATTTGTAGGTGGATCATCAGTGTTAGAGCTAAAATTAGCATGTTTAAAGTGATTTTCATGCTTCCAGGGGCCCAAAACACAAGATTTATGGAATGGTTAAAAGTGCATGAAAATGGCCAATTTACTCACTCTGAGTTCTCAAAAAGGGTTTCTTCACCCCGGGAAGTTAATTAAATACCATTTGGAGGCATTTAATGTTCGAGCAAAAACGGCTGATTTTCGACAAAAGAGATAACACCCCCCCATTACGTCATGCTTCAGAAATGTGGAAAATGGTCCGTTTTCAAATGTTTTATTTTTGAACGTCAGTTCACATTTGTAGGTGGATCATCAGTGTTAGAGCTAAAATTAGCATGTTTAAAGTGATTTTCATGCTTCCAGGGGCTCGGGAAGTGAAATAAATACCATTTGGAGGCATTTAATGTTCGAGCAAAAACGGCTGATTTTCGACAAAAGAGATAACACCCCCCCATTACGTCATGCTTCAGAAATGTGGAAAATGGTCCGTTTTCAAATGTTTTATTTTTGAACGTCAGTTCACATTTGTAGGTGGATCATCAGTGTTAGAGCTAAAATTAGCATGTTTAAAGTGATTTTCATGCTTCCAGGGGCCCAAAACACAAGATTTATGGAATGGTTAAAAGTGCATGAAAATGGCCAATTTACTCACTCTGAGTTCTCAAAAAGGGTTTCTTCACCCCGGGAAGTGAAATAAATACCATTTGGAGGCATTTAATGTTCGAGCAAAAACGGCAGATTTTCGACAAAAGAGATAACACCCCCCCATTACGTCATGCTTCAGAAATGTGGAAAATGGTCCGTTTTCAAATGTTTTATTTTCGAACGTCAGTTCACATTTGTAGGTGGATCATCAGTGTTAGAGCTAAAATTAGCATGTTTAAAGTGATGTTCATGCTTCCAGGGGCTCGGGAAGTTAATTAAATACCATTTGGAGGCATTTAATGTTCGAGCAAAAACGGCTGATTTTCGACAAAAGAGATAACACCCCCCCATTACGTCATGCTTCAGAAATGTGGAAAATGGTCCATTTTCAAATGTTTTATTTTTGAACGTCAGTTCACATTTGTAGGTGGATCATCAGTGTTAGAGCTAAAATTAGCATGTTTAAAGTGATGTTCATGCTTCCAGGGGCTCGGGAAGTTAATTAAATACCATTTGGAGGCATTTAATGTTCGAGCAAAAACGGCTGATTTTCGACAAAAGAGATAACACCCCCCCATTACGTCATGCTTCAGAAATGTGGAAAATGGTCCATTTTCAAATGTTTTATTTTTGAACGTCAGTTCACATTTGTAGGTGGATCATCAGTGTTAGAGCTAAAATTAGCATGTTTAAAGTGATTTTCATGCTTCCAGGGGCCCAAAACACAAGATTTATGGAATGGTTAAAAGTGCATGAAAATGGCCAATTTACTCACTCTGAGTTCTCAAAAAGGGTTTCTTCACCCCGGGAAGTTAATTAAATACCATTTGGAGGCATTTAATGTTCGAGCAAAAACGGCTGATTTTCGACAAAAGAGATAACACCCCCCCATTACGTCATGCTTCAGAAATGTGGAAAATGGTCCGTTTTCAAATGTTTTATTTTTGAACGTCAGTTCACATTTGTAGGTGGATCATCAGTGTTAGAGCTAAAATTAGCATGTTTAAAGTGATTTTCATGCTTCCAGGGGCTCGGGAAGTGAAATAAATACCATTTGGAGGCATTTAATGTTCGAGCAAAAACGGCTGATTTTCGACAAAAGAGATAACACCCCCCCATTACGTCATGCTTCAGAAATGTGGAAAATGGTCCGTTTTCAAATGTTTTATTTTTGAACGTCAGTTCACATTTGTAGGTGGATCATCAGTGTTAGAGCTAAAATTAGCATGTTTAAAGTGATTTTCATGCTTCCAGGGGCCCAAAACACAAGATTTATGGAATGGGTAAAAGTGCATGAAAATGGCCAATTTACTCACTCTGAGTTCTCAAAAAGGGTTTCTTCACCCCGGGAAGTGAAATAAATACCATTTGGAGGCATTTAATGTTCGAGCAAAAACGGCTGATTTTCGACAAAAGAGATAACACCCCCCCCCATTACGTCATGCTTCAGAAATGTGGAAAATGGTCCATTTTCAAATGTTTTATTTTTGAACGTCAGTTCACATTTGTAGGTGGATCATCAGTGTTAGAGCTAAAATTAGCATGTTTAAAGTGATTTTCATGCTTCCAGGGGCTCGGGAAGTTAATTAAATACCATTTGGAGGCATTTAATGTTCGAGCAAAAACGGCTGATTTTCGACAAAAGAGATAACACCCCCCCATTACGTCATGCTTCAGAAATGTGGAAAATGGTCCGTTTTCAAATGTTTTATTTTTGAACGTCAGTTCACATTTGTAGGTGGATCATCAGTGTTAGAGCTAAAATTAGCATGTTTAAAGTGATTTTCATGCTTCCAGGGGCTCGGGAAGTTAATTAAATACCATTTGGAGGCATTTAATGTTCGAGCAAAAACGGCTGATTTTCGACAAAAGAGATAACACCCCCCCATTACGTCATGCTTCAGAAATGTGGAAAATGGTCCGTTTTGAAATGTTTTATTTTTGAACGTCAGTTCACATTTGTAGGTGGATCATCAGTGTTAGAGCTAAAATTAGCATGTTTAAAGTGATTTTCATGCTTCCAGGGGCTCGGGAAGTTAATTAAATATCATTTGGAGGCATTTAATGTTCGAGCAAAAACGGCTGATTTTCGACAAAAGAGATAACACCCCCCCCATTACGTCATGCTTCAGAAATGTGGAAAATGGTCCGTTTTCAAATGTTTTATTTTTGAACGTCAGTTCACATTTGTAGGTGGATCATCAGTGTTAGAGCTAAAATTAGCATGTTTAAAGTGATTTTCATGCTTCCAGGGGCCCAAAACACAAGATTTATGGAATGGTTAAAAGTGCATGAAAATGGCCAATTTACTCACTCTGAGTTCTCAAAAAGGGTTTCTTCACCCCGGGAAGTTAATTAAATACCATTTGGAGGCATTTAATGTTCGAGCAAAAACGGCTGATTTTCGACAAAAGAGATAACACCCCCCCATTACGTCATGCTTCAGAAATGTGGAAAATGGTCCGTTTTCAAATGTTTTATTTTTGAACGTCAGTTCACATTTGTAGGTGGATCATCAGTGTTAGAGCTAAAATTAGCATGTTTAAAGTGATTTTCATGCTTCCAGGGGCCCAAAACACAAGATTTATGGAATGGGTAAAAGTGCATGAAAATGGCCAATTTACTCACTCTGAGTTCTCAAAAAGGGTTTCTTCACCCCGGGAAGTGAAATAAATACCATTTGGAGGCATTTAATGTTCGAGCAAAAACGGCTGATTTTCGACAAAAGAGATAACACCCCCCCCCATTACGTCATGCTTCAGAAATGTGGAAAATGGTCCGTTTTCAAATGTTTTATTTTTGAACGTCAGTTCACATTTGTAGGTGGATCATCAGTGTTAGAGCTAAAATTAGCATGTTTAAAGTGATTTTCATGCTTCCAGGGGCTCGGGAAGTTAATTAAATACCATTTGGAGGCATTTAATGTTCGAGCAAAAACGGCTGATTTTCGACAAAAGAGATAACACCCCCCCATTACGTCATGCTTCAGAAATGTGGAAAATGGTCCGTTTTCAAATGTTTTATTTTTGAACGTCAGTTCACATTTGTAGGTGGATCATCAGTGTTAGAGCTAAAATTAGCATGTTTAAAGTGATTTTCATGCTTCCAGGGGCTCGGGAAGTGAAATAAATACCATTTGGAGGCATTTAATGTTCGCGCAAAAACGGCTGATTTTCGACAAAAGAGATAACACCCCCCCATTACGTCATGCTTCAGAAATGTGGAAAATGGTCCGTTTTCAAATGTTTTATTTTTGAACGTCAGTTCACATTTGTAGGTGGATCATCAGTGTTAGAGCTAAAATTAGCATGTTTAAAGTGATTTTCATGCTTCCAGGGGCCCAAAACACAAGATTTATGGAATGGTTAAAAGTGCATGAAAATGGCCAATTTACTCACTCTGAGTTCTCAAAAAGGGTTTCTTCACCCCGGGAAGTGAAATAAATACCATTTGGAGGCATTTAATGTTCGAGCAAAAACGGCTGATTTTCGACAAAAGAGATAACACCCCCCCATTACGTCCTGCTTCAGAAATGTGGAAAATGGTCCGTTTTCAAATGTTTTATTTTTGAACGTCAGTTCACATTTGTAGGTGGATCATCAGTGTTAGAGCTAAAATTAGCATGTTTAAAGTGATTTTCATGCTTCCAGGGGCTCGGGAAGTTAATTAAATACAATTTGGAGGCATTTAATGTTCGAGCAAAAACGGCTGATTTTCGACAAAAGAGATAACACCCCCCCATTACGTCATGCTTCAGAAATGTGGAAAATGGTCCGTTTTCAAATGTTTTATTTTTGAACGTCAGTTCACATTTGTAGGTGGATCATCAGTGTTAGAGCTAAAATTAGCATGTTTAAAGTGATTTTCATGCTTCCAGGGGCCCAAAACACAAGATTAATGGAATGGTTAAAAGTGCATGAAAATGGCCAATTTACTCACTCTGAGTTCTCAAAAAGGGTTTCTTCACCCCGGGAAGTGAAATAAATACCATTTGGAGGCATTTAATGTTCGAGCAAAAACGGCTGATTTTCGACAAAAGAGATAACACCCCCCCATTACGTCATGCTTCAGAAATGTGGAAAATGGTCCGTTTTCAAATGTTTTATTTTTGAACGTCAGTTCACATTTGTAGGTGGATCATCAGTGTTAGAGCTAAAATTAGCATGTTTAAAGTGATTTTCATGCTTCCAGGGGCTCGGGAAGTTAATTAAATACCATTTGGAGGCATTTAATGTTCGAGCAAAAACGGCAGATTTTCGACAAAAGAGATAACACCCCCCCATTACGTCATGCTTCAGAAATGTGGAAAATGGTCCGTTTTCAAATGTTTTATTTTTGAACGTCAGTTCACATTTGTAGGTGGATCATCAGTGTTAGAGCTAAAATTAGCATGTTTAAAGTGATTTTCATGCTTCCAGGGGCTCGGGAAGTGAAATAAATACCATTTGGAGGCATTTAATGTTCGCGCAAAAACGGCTGATTTTCGACAAAAGAGATAACACCCCCCCATTACGTCATGCTTCAGAAATGTGGAAAATGGTCCGTTTTCAAATGTTTTATTTTTGAACGTCAGTTCACATTTGTAGGTGGATCATCAGTGTTAGAGCTAAAATTAGCATGTTTAAAGTGATTTTCATGCTTCCAGGGCCCAAAACACAAGATTAATGGAATGGTTAAAAGTGCATGAAAATGGCCAATTTACTCACTCTGAGTTCTCAAAAAGGGTTTCTTCACCCCGGGAAGTGAAATAAATACCATTTGGAGGCATTTAATGTTCGAGCAAAAACGGCTGATTTTCGACAAAAGAGATAACACCCCCCCATTACGTCATGCTTCAGAAATGTGGAAAATGGTCCGTTTTCAAATGTTTTATTTTCGAACGTCAGTTCACATTTGTAGGTGGATCATCAGTGTTAGAGCTAAAATTAGCATGTTTAAAGTGATGTTCATGCTTCCAGGGGCTCGGGAAGTTAATTAAATACCATTTGGAGGCATTTAATGTTCGAGCAAAAACGGCTGATTTTCGACAAAAGAGATAACACCCCCCCATTACGTCATGCTTCAGAAATGTGGAAAATGGTCCATTTTCAAATGTTTTATTTTTGAACGTCAGTTCACATTTGTAGGTGGATCATCAGTGTTAGAGCTAAAATTAGCATGTTTAAAGTGATTTTCATGCTTCCAGGGGCTCGGGAAGTTAATTAAATACCATTTGGAGGCATTTAATGTTCGAGCAAAAACGGCTGATTTTCGACAAAAGAGATAACACCCCCCCCATTACGTCATGCTTCAGAAATGTGGAAAATGGTCCGTTTTCAAATGTTTTATTTTTGAACGTCAGTTCACATTTGTAGGTGGATCATCAGTGTTAGAGCTAAAATTAGCATGTTTAAAGTGATTTTCATGCTTCCAGGGGCCCAAAACACAAGATTTATGGAATGGTTAAAAGTGCATGAAAATGGCCAATTTACTCACTCTGAGTTCTCAAAAATGGGTTTCTTCACCCCGGGAAGTTAATTAAATACCATTTGGAGGCATTTAATGTTCGAGCAAAAACGGCTGATTTTCGACAAAAGAGATAACACCCCCCCATTACGTCATGCTTCAGAAATGTGGAAAATGGTCCGTTTTCAAATGTTTTATTTTTGAACGTCAGTTCACATTTGTAGGTGGATCATCAGTGTTAGAGCTAAAATTAGCATGTTTAAAGTGATTTTCATGCTTCCAGGGGCTCGGGAAGTGAAATAAATACCATTTGGAGGCATTTAATGTTCGAGCAAAAACGGCTGATTTTCGACAAAAGAGATAACACCCCCCCATTACGTCATGCTTCAGAAATGTGGAAAATGGTCCGTTTTCAAATGTTTTATTTTTGAACGTCAGTTCACATTTGTAGGTGGATCATCAGTGTTAGAGCTAAAATTAGCATGTTTAAAGTGATTTTCATGCTTCCAGGGGCCCAAAACACAAGATTTATGGAATGGTTAAAAGTGCATGAAAATGGCCAATTTACTCACTCTGAGTTCTCAAAAAGGGTTTCTTCACCCCGGGAAGTGAAATAAATACCATTTGGAGGCATTTAATGTTCGAGCAAAAACGGCAGATTTTCGACAAAAGAGATAACACCCCCCCATTACGTCATGCTTCAGAAATGTGGAAAATGGTCCGTTTTCAAATGTTTTATTTTCGAACGTCAGTTCACATTTGTAGGTGGATCATCAGTGTTAGAGCTAAAATTAGCATGTTTAAAGTGATGTTCATGCTTCCAGGGGCTCGGGAAGTTAATTAAATACCATTTGGAGGCATTTAATGTTCGAGCAAAAACGGCTGATTTTCGACAAAAGAGATAACACCCCCCCATTACGTCATGCTTCAGAAATGTGGAAAATGGTCCATTTTCAAATGTTTTATTTTTGAACGTCAGTTCACATTTGTAGGTGGATCATCAGTGTTAGAGCTAAAATTAGCATGTTTAAAAGTGATGTTCATGCTTCCAGGGGCTCGGGAAGTTAATTAAATACCATTTGGAGGCATTTAATGTTCGAGCAAAAACGGCTGATTTTCGACAAAAGAGATAACACCCCCCCATTACGTCATGCTTCAGAAATGTGGAAAATGGTCCATTTTCAAATGTTTTATTTTTGAACGTCAGTTCACATTTGTAGGTGGATCATCAGTGTTAGAGCTAAAATTAGCATGTTTAAAGTGATTTTCATGCTTCCAGGGGCCCAAAACACAAGATTTATGGAATGGTTAAAAGTGCATGAAAATGGCCAATTTACTCACTCTGAGTTCTCAAAAAGGGTTTCTTCACCCCGGGAAGTTAATTAAATACCATTTGGAGGCATTTAATGTTCGAGCAAAAACGGCTGATTTTCGACAAAAGAGATAACACCCCCCCATTACGTCATGCTTCAGAAATGTGGAAAATGGTCCGTTTTCAAATGTTTTATTTTTGAACGTCAGTTCACATTTGTAGGTGGATCATCAGTGTTAGAGCTAAAATTAGCATGTTTAAAGTGATTTTCATGCTTCCAGGGGCTCGGGAAGTGAAATAAATACCATTTGGAGGCATTTAATGTTCGAGCAAAAACGGCTGATTTTCGACAAAAGAGATAACACCCCCCCATTACGTCATGCTTCAGAAATGTGGAAAATGGTCCGTTTTCAAATGTTTTATTTTTGAACGTCAGTTCACATTTGTAGGTGGATCATCAGTGTTAGAGCTAAAATTAGCATGTTTAAAGTGATTTTCATGCTTCCAGGGGCCCAAAACACAAGATTTATGGAATGGGTAAAAGTGCATGAAAATGGCCAATTTACTCACTCTGAGTTCTCAAAAAGGGTTTCTTCACCCCGGGAAGTGAAATAAATACCATTTGGAGGCATTTAATGTTCGAGCAAAAACGGCTGATTTTTCGACAAAAGAGATAACACCCCCCCCCATTACGTCATGCTTCAGAAATGTGGAAAATGGTCCATTTTCAAATGTTTTATTTTTGAACGTCAGTTCACATTTGTAGGTGGATCATCAGTGTTAGAGCTAAAATTAGCATGTTTAAAGTGATTTTCATGCTTCCAGGGGCTCGGGAAGTTAATTAAATACCATTTGGAGGCATTTAATGTTCGAGCAAAAACGGCTGATTTTCGACAAAAGAGATAACACCCCCCCATTACGTCATGCTTCAGAAATGTGGAAAATGGTCCGTTTTCAAATGTTTTATTTTTGAACGTCAGTTCACATTTGTAGGTGGATCATCAGTGTTAGAGCTAAAATTAGCATGTTTAAAGTGATTTTCATGCTTCCAGGGGCTCGGGAAGTTAATTAAATACCATTTGGAGGCATTTAATGTTCGAGCAAAAACGGCTGATTTTCGACAAAAGAGATAACACCCCCCCATTACGTCATGCTTCAGAAATGTGGAAAATGGTCCGTTTTGAAATGTTTTATTTTTGAACGTCAGTTCACATTTGTAGGTGGATCATCAGTGTTAGAGCTAAAATTAGCATGTTTAAAGTGATTTTTCATGCTTCCAGGGGCTCGGGAAGTTAATTAAATATCATTTGGAGGCATTTAATGTTCGAGCAAAAACGGCTGATTTTCGACAAAAGAGATAACACCCCCCCCATTACGTCATGCTTCAGAAATGTGGAAAATGGTCCGTTTTCAAATGTTTTATTTTTGAACGTCAGTTCACATTTGTAGGTGGATCATCAGTGTTAGAGCTAAAATTAGCATGTTTAAAGTGATTTTCATGCTTCCAGGGGCCCAAAACACAAGAATTTATGGAATGGTTAAAAGTGCATGAAAATGGCCAATTTACTCACTCTGAGTTCTCAAAAAGGGTTTCTTCACCCCGGGGAAGTTAATTAAATACCATTTGGAGGCATTTAATGTTCGAGCAAAAACGGCTGATTTTCGACAAAAGAGATAACACCCCCCCATTACGTCATGCTTCAGAAATGTGGAAAATGGTCTGTTTTCAAATGTTTTATTTTTGAACGTCAGTTCACATTTGTAGGTGGATCATCAGTGTTAGAGCTAAAATTAGCATGTTTAAAGTGATTTCATGCTTCCAGGGGCCAAAACACAAGATTTATGGAATGGGTAAAAGTGCATGAAAATGGCCAATTTACTCACTCTGAGTTCTCAAAAGGGTTTCTTCACCCCGGGAAGTGAAATAAATACCATTTGGAGGCATTTAATGTTCGAGCAAAAACGGCTGATTTTCGACAAAAGAGATAACACCCCCCCCCCCATTACGTCATGCTTCAGAAATGTGGAAAATGGTCCGTTTTCAAATGTTTTATTTTTGAACGTCAGTTCACATTTGTAGGTGGATCATCAGTGTTAGAGCTAAAATTAGCATGTTTAAAGTGATTTTCATGCTTCCAGGGGCTCGGGAAGTTAATTAAATACCATTTGGAGGCATTTAATGTTCGAGCAAAAACGGCTGATTTTCGACAAAAGAGATAACACCCCCCCATTACGTCATGCTTCAGAAATGTGGAAAATGGTCCCGTTTTCAAATGTTTTATTTTTGAACGTCAGTTCACATTTGTAGGTGGATCATCAGTGTTAGAGCTAAAATTAGCATGTTTAAAGTGATTTTCATGCTTCCAGGGGCTCGGGAAGTGAAATAAATACCATTTGGAGGCATTTAATGTTCGCGCAAAAACGGCTGATTTTCGACAAAAGAGATAACACCCCCCCATTACGTCATGCTTCAGAAATGTGGAAAATGGTCCGTTTTCAAATGTTTTATTTTTGAAACGTCAGTTCACATTT